>NC_029790.2:32620571-32622633 GCF_000816755.2 Arachis ipaensis
ATTCATCATGTTTATCATAAATCTTAATTACGTGCTATTAAAAATTAAATTATCACTTAAAGTGTGCAAGAAAAACAAAATAGTTGAAGATCTTTAATTAACTTTGTTTAAATTGCAATTAATTATTATTACTTGTCACTACAAAAAAACGTTAAATATCGTCGGATTTATTGTCAGATTTAGTATCGAAGGTTAACAGTGATTTTACCAGTGGATTTGACAATAAATTTATTGGGTAAAAAATTTACCATCGAATTCAGTTTTCTGACATTAAATTCACCGATAATAATTAGAGGTAAAAAAAAGAAAAATTAGCGCAATCATTACCGTCGGATTTAGAGGTAAAAAAATCTGACGGTAAGGTAATTAAATGAAACGCACCATTTTGGTCACAGGTAAGGTAATTAAATCTGACAGTAAATCTGCCGATAAAACTAACCCTAAATTCGAATTTGTGAACCCTTTCTCTCCATTTCTGCAATATCCTCAACCTCACTTTTCTCCCATTTCTCTTTCTATCTCACCGTCATCCCCCCACCGCCACCATTCGTTGTCGTTTCGCCGGTCACTGCCACCCTCACTCACTCTCATCGCTGGTCACTGTCACTCAGCCATTGTCGTTGCCTCAACATTGCCGCGTCTTGCACCATGCTCGTTCAACAGCATCGTCGCGGCCTCGTCTAATCGGTCTTCGCTCGTGTCTCCGCATCCAACAAAATCGTCAACACCACCAGCAGCGTCGTTGCCGCCTCTAGCAGCATCTCCGCCGCTCATTGTCGTTGCTCCCGCAACTTCGTCATCTCTGCATCGTCATTTCTTCTTTTCATCGTCGCCACCTCTTGTTTATCGCCACCTTTTGTACTAAGTCCTTTTCTCTAATTAGTTTTTTTTTTATTTTTTTCAACATTTGGGTAGTTTAGAGTTTGTTCAGTTGTTTATATATATGATGCCGCTTGCCTCGTTTGCTTAATGAATTGAATAGAATGAGGATACATTTATTATTATTTTTGCTCTTCTAATTGATCTGTTTTATGTCATATTTGTTGTTTTTTTATATAAGTATTTAAATCTCATTGTTTGGGTGTTCTTGGAGTATTTAATTATAAAAATAAATATTGGAGTTAATATGGTATTTTGGTTGTTTTTGTATTATGATGATGTATTATATTTTTCTTCTTTTATTAAATAATTTGGAACTGATAATGTTGCTTGTGATTTTTAATTTTTCTTTATGTGGTGGATTGTTTGTTGGAAGCTTTAAATTATGTGGTGAATTATTTTGTTGAAATTTTTAAATTTTGTCTGCTTTAAAATTTATTTTAATTTTACTAGCACAAAATTTACTCGATGAAATTCATTTATGCACTTATATGTAGCATTGTAACCTGCACTAAAAGATCATGGATTCAAATCTTAGTTTGGCTGTCCAAATCTATGTTTTTAAATGTTAAGTAAATTATTTATTCTTAGTTCATTATAAATTTACAGTTTAGAAGCTTCATTGATTTGGAATCATATGATACTATTGCAAAAAAATTCAGATGGAATTGTAGATGTTATATAGTGACAATGAATGCCTTTTTGTTTTGTCAATTCTCAATGCTGAAATATTGTGATGGCGATTCTTGAGGATTTAATTTCTGAGTAATGTTGTAACTTGCAAGTATTATAAATTGTAGCATTAATATAATGTAAAATTTTAACTAAAAATTATAGACAAATTATTATAAAAAATTGTAAAACTTTAAAATTTGTTAGTTTAAAAATGGTTGAATTTAAATATTTAAAATTATATATTGAATTCTTAAACAATTTTTTAAAAAATAAATTTTAAGTTTACCGTCAGATTTATCAAAAAATAAATCCGAAGATAACAAGCTCCAGAATTTTTCCAATTAAAAATCAATATTCTTCGATAAAAAAATACGTCGGCAAATAATTACCGATGAGGTTTATACTGACAAATTTATTTTGCTATTAAATTTGACGGTCAGTAGATTACTGACGAATTTTCCAAAAAAAAATCCATCAATAAATCTGATGGTATCTAATAATTTTTTGT
>NC_029790.2:32624885-32632204 GCF_000816755.2 Arachis ipaensis
GTCGGATTTATCGGAAAAAAAATTGACGATAACAAGTTCCAAACTTTCGCCAGTTTATATTTTATATCGCCGCTAAATTTGTCGGCAATTAACGGCAGACGAAAAAATCTGCTGGTAAATAATTATCGGCGAGATTTATACTGTCGGATTTACTCTACAGCTAAATCCGACAGTAAATGTAACACCTTAAAAGCCTTTCCCGTCGGATTTATCGGAAAAAAAATTGACGATAACAAGTTCCAAACTTTCGCCAATTAAAAGTTTATATCGCCGCTAAATTTGTCGGCAATTAACGGCAGACGAAAAAATCTGCTGGTAAATAATTATCGGCGAGATTTATACTGTCGGATTTACTCTACAGCTAAATCCGACAGTAAATGTAACACCTTAATTACCCTAAGCCTTTCCTCATGCCGTAAAGCAAAGGTAAATCAAAGGTTACGACAATTCTAAGGCTTTTACATAAGTATATATAGAAGGAATAATAATTCGAGAAGCCCGATGAAGAACTAAGCTCAAAAATAGAGTTTCAAAAGCGTGAAACATTCACAAGAAGCTATAAACTTAAGGTACAAGATATGGATACAAGATAACAAAATATAAGTATATAAGAGAGTATAATAGTCATAATGATCTAGCCTCAGCCCGCAGAGTTTAGGCCGACTAGTTAAATACAGACATACTGAGTTTTGAAGTTAAAACAGCATATACAGAATATCTCTCTCAAAGTAAGCCTCTAAGGCAGATATAAATACAAAAGTGAGAGAATTCAAAACAAAAGTAATCAAATGACTCCCAAGTAGAAAACACAAGTAATGCAGATAAGTAAAGCACAAGTAAAGTACACGTGGAGCAAATAGAACAATTAGCGAGTAAACATACAATTCATTTAGGCATAACAGAAATTAAGCAAAGCTAAACAAACAGGTAGAAGATGCATATGATGAATGCCTTTCCTATTGGCTCGTGATATCACTTGTCGGTCTATAAATGCCAACCCGACACATCTTTTTGGATGTAGCTTTTCTGCCACCCTAGGGATATAGTGCCCTGCATACTCTATTGACCCACGGATATAGTGTCGGGCACACTCGCATGCGTAACCCAAGGATATAGTGCCTGGCACACTCTTGTAGCAGAAAAGGTTATTAATCATGATTCAATCCCAGGGATATAGTGCCTGCACACTATCGTACTTAACCTAAGGATATGATGCCTAGCACACTTCTGTTCATACTCATTCCATTAACTATAAACATTCATCTTCAAGTTCCAATCTCGTCATCCATCATCAATATCTCAAGTTCATCATCAACCTGGCTCCCCATTAGTTCACAAGACAAAATCCATCTAACTGCCACACTAAGCCTAAGTCACCGTCTTCTAAACTTTTTACCAAAATATCCAGTTATATTTACTTTTGGTACTTTCTATGTTTCAAAAAACATGTTAAGACACCCTAGAGGAGCTTTACGGAAGTTCACAAGCTTGCCGGGAAGGTAAAACAGTTGAAAACAAGGTTTTTTTAAAAACAGGACAGTGTGCGTACGCATAGGGTTGTGCGTGCACACTCCCAGAAGAGTTTCTCAAAATGTGCGTACGCATAGAGGTGTGCGTACGCATAGAGGTATGCGTACGCACAAAAGGCAAAATTTTTCTTGTTGAGTGTACGCACAGAAACGTGTGAACACTTCCAACAGAAGGCACTTTCCAGTGTGTGCGTGCACACGATATTGTACGTACGCACAAGTTAAAATATATCCATTGTTCAGAGCACGTGCACAGCAGTGTGCGTGCGCACACAAACCAGAAATCACAAATTCTACAAATCACAGAGTTTAGATTTTTGACACCAATTTCCAACGATCATATCTTTTTCTACAAAATTTTAATTTCTATGAAATCTATACCATTTTAAAGTTCTTTGAGTTATCTTTAATTTGATATAAAAATCATTCAATTTCAAAAAGTGTAGCTCAAGATATGATCCATCAAAGTTCACCAAAAATCTATTTTTACCAAAAATCTCTAAACCTCAATTTTACCAAACTATCAATCAAAAATCCTTTATTCCACATTCAAAATAGTCCTAATGTACCTAACTCATATTCATACACCTTTTATTCATTCCGTAACTTAGCAACACATAAAATCACCCATTCCATACACCAAATTCTACTTATAAACTCAAACCTCAACAATTTACCTCACAAAATATCGTTCCACCATCCTCTATCAACATCAACAAACCTCATCATTCATTAACAATCCTCAAAATCATTATTATCCAAATCCCATATCATACATTAACATTATCATTCACCATAATCATCAAAATCATCAAACTCATCATACATCACAATTATCAACAATCAATTTCAATCATATCCTATGGTCCACTAGCCTAAGTGTCCAGAAATATTACATATTACATAGAGAAAACCAAAATCATACCTTGACCGATTCTCAATATGTGCAAAATACCAAAATTGAGTCCAAACCAAGCTTCCAACCAAATCAAATCACCAATTCCAATCCAAATGCTTCCAAATATCCAAGGTAACTCCAACAAGCTCCAATATTCAAACTAACATTATATATATCATAAAAATCAAAATCTAATACTCACAATATATCAATTTACAAGGATTCTTGAGAAACCTTACCTTATCCACCGAGATTTGGGATAGAACCCAATAACCCTCACTAATGGTTAGTACCTAAACAACCAAAATACAAAATTTCACTCAACACCAAAATCTAAAAATTTGAATTTCTTAGGGCAGAGAAAAGGAGAGGAAGTTTCGAAATATTACCTACACAAGTTAGATAGAATTAACTGGCTCAACGAGAACTTTGTGTAGCCACTGACGGTATGTGAATCGGAGCTCTGTAGCTCAAGTTATGGCTAATTGAAGAGAGGAGTGAATAGTGTTTCTTCTCCTTCCTCTCTCTCAATTAAATTCCCAGTTTTATGTGTTTGTATTTTTGTGATAAATGAGGCTGAAATGAGTTCATTAATAAACTTATATATGTTGGGCTTTGGCTCAACTTGGGCCCGGTCTAATTCATTAGCGTTTTTGGCCCGTTTAACTCAACTTTGGACCAAACCTTTAAAATTAGTGTCCGGTTTTCATTCTAACTTATTTTTGTCTTTTCAAAACAATAAATTAAATTTTCAAAATCTTATTTTTTTCAAAACACGGCACCGAACAGACTAGAGCCGGTACTGCCGGATTAAGCACCGATACACATTTTTACAAAAAAATCTTTCGTAAAAGATACATTTTCCAACTCAGAAAAATACATTGAATTAAATTTTACCTTTTTATTTTTAAAATATCATTTCTATATTTTTGAACCTATTTCGGACAATTAAATTATTATTTTATTAAAGCGGTTAAGCCGATTCTTACAGCAAATAGATTACCAGCAAATTTTTTTAATAAATTTACTGATAAATTCAATAGTATCCGACGATTTTTTTGTAACGTGCCACCTCCAACCTTCACTGGTCTCTAATACATATTAACAGGGCCATGAACTTTGCATGTGTTGTTTCTCGTAAAGCCACAACACTCTAAGAAGATCTGAACTTTTAGAAGAGACTCCATCAATATCGCCACAAATCACAGTAACTGGATAATCTGGTGGATAATCGTATTGTGCCGCAGATACATACATTACTTCCAAATGGAATAGTAAAGCATCAATTTAGTTTAATGGTCTGCAATTAAAAAGAGTAAACATATACTAATTATTAATCTTATAAAATATTTTTGGAAAAGTATAAGTAACCAACAACATTTTTGAATAATATGTGAACAATGTAAATTAATAGGGTTAAAAGAGTAAATTAATCTTAAATTTAATTAGTAACATTAAATTAAGATGTAATATATTTTTATTTGATTGGTGATTGTTCATGTTGTTCAAAATAATCATTATTTACCTAACACTCCCCAATATTTTTTTACGGTCAATTTCCAAATACAGAGTAATAAGTAATAACATATATAGAATATTCAGAGTGTGTACAACATATATGTAATTATATTTTATTTAAATATTTTTAAATTATAAAACCTACAAGGCTACAATACATATTATGTATTTTTATTCTTCTCTTTATAATTTTTATACAATTTTATTCTGTATCACAATAATTTTTTTTAATTCTCTTATTTTGAATGGTAAAACTTGAAAGTTTTTTTGTTTAAATTTATGTTGTTAGTTTGTTTAATCCTAAGAGCAATTTCAATGTGATTAATTTTGGATAACACTTTTGATTTTTGCAGTAAATAAATTGATATAAAATTAAAATTTGTATTAAATATTATTTTTGAAATGATACTTATATTAATCATATTACTTTAAAGAAAGAAGAGTGAAATGTTATCACTTGTTTAAACTCATTAAATAAACACTAATGGTATTACTATAACGTAATTATTATAATGTTGTAACAATGACTCAATTAAAATTTACTTAAATAAATTAGATACACTGAGTTATACTCTGTATTTTATTACTTTATTTTTTATTATCTTCTTATCAGTTTAGTAGAAAAATAAATCTAAATCAATTTAACATAAGTTCTTATCAATTTATTATATTTTTTATTATGCTTAATTAGGTAATATTTTAAAGTTTATTTTCATTAGTGTGTAATCTCTTTTAAATATGGTATATAATTATTAATTTTGTAATTTATATTTTTATTTTAGTTAAATTTTTATGATTTAATTAAATTTATTTGAAATAATTAAAAATAATTTAAAATTAAATTAAAATGAAATCAAACATTGGAGTAATAAATTTTATATTAAAGGGTAAAGTACTAAATTGGTCCTTATGTTTGGGTGTAATCCTGTTTTAGTCTTTAAGGTTTAAGTGTCCTATTTGAATCCAAAAAAGTTTCATTTAGCTTCAATGTAGTCCCATCGTGAGGTCAAAGTTACTTAATTAACGAAATATCCTACATAACAGGAGTACAAGAACAAGGTCGATAATATGAAGAACAAGTACAAGCTCCAGGGGCACAAAATCAACTGTGGATACGTCAATACATTTATTTATCATTCTCTTTAGTTCTATAGAAAATATTTTATTTAAATTGTAAGAAGAATGATAAATAAATGTATTGATGCATCTACAGTTGATTTTATGCCTTTGGAGCTTGTACTTGTTCTCCAGATTATCGACCTTGTTCTTGTATTGCTGTCATGTAGAATATTCCGTTAATTATTTAACTTTGACCTCACGGTGGAACTACATTGAAGCTAAATGAAACTTTTTTGAATTTAAATAGGACACTTTAAATTTTAAGGACCAAAACAGGATTAAACCCAAACATAGCGGATCAATTTAGTACTTTACCCTATATTAAATTTCAAATAAAGTCTTATGATATATGGTCCTACAAATACTTATATCTAGTATTTTGTGGGAACCAAAATAAAATAAAATTAATACCAAACATTAGAGATGCTATAACAAGTAGGTGAAATGCTCAAAATTATATCACATTAGCATTTAGTGTTACGTCAGCATTTAGGTTTTTTTTTCTAAAATAAAAAAAAATTATTTCCAAAAAAAAATGATTTGATATGTTTATAAACTAGTGTTATGTCAGCATTTAGTGTTATGTCAGCATTTAGGGCATGTTCGCCGCATTCCCGACGAACTTGACGTTGAGTTCGCTATACTATATAAACCGTGGAGCTATTCAGGTTATTGCTTTCCATTTTTCTCTTCTCCAAATCTCCTTTCTTCTTTCTTCGTTTGTCATTTTCAAAATCTTCTCTACGAGGTTTGTGTCCGCAGATGTCCGTAAAGTCCTTTATTTGCTAGATCTTCAGCTTCAGATCAGTATATAATATGCTAGTTATAGTATATAACATGTTAATTAGATTTTTTATGTTATTGTTTTCAGGTAGAGTTACTGTTTACTGTTTATAACATGTTAGTTAGAGTAACTTATTAGTTAATTGTTAGTTAGTTTAGTCGAAATAGTTACTTTGAGTTGTGAGTTAGATGTTAATTAGTTAAATATGTAGTTAGATTAGATATTAAAATGATACATAGTTAGTAAAATTAAGTTATCAGTTAATTATTGATTAATATGTTTATGGAGTTAGTTGAATATGTAATTAGATTAGATTAGATTAGAATCATACATAGTTAGTACAATTAAATGATCAGTTAATTATTCATTAATATGTTTATAGAGTTAGTTGATGTGATCATGTAGTTGGTTTACATATTAATTAGTAAGTTTTTATAAATTAATTAACATATAAGGTAGATAATTAGTTAGTCTAAATATGTCTTTTAAACATTTAGTTAATGTGAAAGGAATTGAATTCATTTTATTTTATTTTACTAGAGTATAGTTAGATGGAGCAGCAGTTATTGGGGTATGGACATACGCTTTATAGATTAGATCAGGCTGAGCACATTGCAGATAGACTTGATCGAGTTGTACATTTCTTTTATCACTCTTATTTATTATATTGTAATAAAATGTGAATTTACAATTTTATGTGTTGACCCTTTTTTTTAACTTGTTTATTTTGTTCCGTAGGTGCCTCGGATCTTGCGCACCAGACGAAATTCGATGAGACGCCCGCCTAAACAGATTAGGCCATATCTCAGACGATCTGGGTTTGAGCATGTGACGTATATGGTGGAGTTCGAGCATGATTGGCCATTGGTGTCAGTGTTGTTGGAGAGATAGAGACCTGAGTCCTATATGTTTCATATGCCATTCAGGTAGATAACTATCACCCTGCAGGACATGGCGTATCAATTGGGACTCAGGATCGATGGTGATCCTGTTAGTGGCTGCATCGGTGGGTGGGAGCAGTGGTGCACGAAATTGTGATCTCAGGCAACGGCGCCAGAAACTCTGTACGCACGTCTTAATAAATCGTTTTTCATTCACAACTTCGATACAACTAACCAGCACGTGCACTGGGTCGTCCAAGTAATAAACCTTACGTGAGTAAGGGTCAATCCCACGGAGATTGTTGGTATGAAGCAAGCTATGGTCATCTTGTAAATCTCAGTCAGGCGGATAATAATTGATTATGGAGTTTTCGAAAATAAATAATAAATAGACAGAAAATAAAGATAGAAATACTTATGTATATCATTGGTGAGAATTTCAGATAAAGGTATAGAGATGCTTTCGTCCCTCTAAACTTCTGCTTTCCTGCTGTCTTCATCCAATCAGTCTTACTCCTTTCTATGGCTGGCTTTATGTAAGGAAATCACCATTGGCAATGGCTACTTTTGATCCTCTCTGGAAAATGGTC
>NC_029790.2:32632877-32634899 GCF_000816755.2 Arachis ipaensis
AGAATTCAACAGCATCTGCAGTCCTTTTTCAGCCTCTGAATTAGATTTTTGCTCAGGTCCCTCAATTTCAGCCAGAAAATACCTGAAATCACAGAAAAACACACAAACTCATAGTAAAGTCCAGAAATGTGACTTTAACATAAAAACTAATGAAAAGATCCCTAAAAGTAACTAGATTCTACTAAAAACATACTAAAAACAATGCCAAAAAGCGTATAAATTATCTGCTCATCATTAGGGCAGGATTTTATTCCTTTTGGCCACTGATGCCACTGATGCTCAAAGCCTTGGGATCCTTCTTATTTACCCTTGCCTTTTGGTTTTAAGGGTTATTGGCTTTTTGCTCTTGCCTCTTGGTTTTAAGAGCTTTTGGCTTTTTCTGCTTGCTTTTTCTCTCTTTTTTTTTCTTTCTATTTTTTCGCTATTTTTTTTCCAAGCTTTGTCCTTTGCTACTTTTTCTTGCTTCAAGAATCATTTTTATGATTTTTCAGATTATCAAATAACATGTCTCCTTATCATCATTCTTTCAAGAGCCAAAATATTTAACATTCTTAAACAACAACTTCAAAAGTCATATGCACTGTTCAAGCATTCATTCAGAAAACAAGAAGCATTGTCACCACATCAATATAATTAAACTAAGTTCAAGGATAAATTCGAAACTCATGCACTTCTTGTTCTTTTGATTTAAAACATTTTTCATTTAAGAGAGGTGATGGATTCATAGGATATTCATAACTTTAAGACAAAGTTACTAAATACTAATGATCATGTAATAAGACACAAACATGGATAAGCACTTAACATAGAAAAAATGAAAAACAGAAAATAAGAACAAGGAATGAGTCCACCTTAGTGATGGTGGCGTTTCCTTCTTGAGGAACCAATGATGTCCTTGAGCTCTTCTATGTCTCTTTCTTGTCTTTGTTGCTCCTCCCTCATTGCTTTTTGATCTTCTCTTAGTTCATGAAGGATGATGGAGTGCTCTTGATGTTCCACCCTTAATTGTCCCATGTTGGAACTTAATTCTCCTAGGGAGGTATTGATTTGCTCCCAATAGTTTTGTGGAGGAAAATGCATTTGAGGCATCTCCGGGATCTCATGATGATGAGCTCCATGTGTCTCTTGAGATCCATGAATGGGCTCTCTTGCTTGCTCCATCCTTTTCTTAGTGATGGGCTTCTCTTCCTCAATGGGAATGTCTCCTTCTATGAAAGCTCCAGCTAAGTAACATAGATGGCAAATAAGATGATGAAAAGCTAGCCTTGCCCCAGGAGAGGGCTTTTCGGCTATTTTGTAGAGTTCAAGGGAGATGACTTCATGAACTTCTACTTCTTCTCCAATCATGATGCTATGGATCATGATGGCCCGATCCACAGTAACTTCAGATCGGTTGCTAGTAGGGATGATGGAGCGTTGGATGAACTCCAACATCCTCTAGCCACAAGCTTGAGGTCCAGTCTTCTTAATTGAACCGGCTTGCCTTTGGAGTCAATCTTCCATTGAGCTCCTTCCACACATATGTCCATGAGGACTTGGTCTAACCTTTGATTAAAGTTGACCCTTCTAGTGTAGGGGCGTGCATCTCCTTGCATCATAGGCAAGTTAAACGCCAACCTCACATTTTTCGGACTAAAATCTAAGTATTTCCCCAGAACCATTGTAATATAATTCTTTGGGTTTGGGTTCTTACTTTGATCATGGTTTCTAGTGATCCATGCATTGGCATAGAACTCTTGAACCATTAGGATGCCGACTTGTTGGATAGGGTTTGTTAGAACTTCCCAACCTCTTCTTTGGATTTCATGTCGGATCTCTGGATACTCATTCTTCTTGAGCTTGAAAGGGACCTCGGGGATCACCTTCTTCTTGACCACAACATCATAGAAGTGGTCTTGATGAGCTTTGGAGATGAATCTTTCCATCTCCCATGACTCAGAGGTGGAAGCTTTTGTCTTCCCTTTCCCTTTTCTAGAGGATTCTCCGGTCTTAAGTGCCATCAATGGTAATGGAAAAACAAAA
>NC_029790.2:32642494-32642771 GCF_000816755.2 Arachis ipaensis
GCTCCTTCCACACATATGTCCATGAGGACTTGGTCCAACCTTTGATTAAAGTTGACCCTTCTAGTGTAGGGGCGTGCATCTCCTTGCATCATAGGCAAGTTAACCTCACATCTCACATTTTTCGGACTAAAATCTAAGTATTTCCCCAGAACCATTGTAATATAATTCTTTGGGTTTGGGTTCTTACTTTGTTTCTAGTGACTAGTGATCCATGCATTGGCATAGAACTCTTGAACCATTAGGATGCCGACTTGTTGGATGGGGTTTGTTAGAACTT
>NC_029790.2:32642899-32711387 GCF_000816755.2 Arachis ipaensis
TTTCCATCTCCCATGACTCGAAGGTGGAAGCTTTTGTCTTCCCTTTCCCTTTTCTAGAGGATTCTCCGGTCTTGGGTGCCATCAATGGTAATGGAAAAACAAAAGGCTTATGTTTTTACCACACCAAACTTAGAATATTGCTCGCCCTCAAGCAAGAGAAGAAAGAATAGATGAAGAAGAAGAAAATATGGAGGAGAGGGGGGAGGGGTGTATTCGGCCAAGAAGGGGAAGAGAGGGTTGTGTTGTGTGAAAATGAAGAAGAATGGAGGGCTTTATATAGGGAAGGGAGGGGGGTAAGGTTCGGCCATAAGGGTGGGTTTTGGGTAGGAAATTAATTTTGAATTTTGAAGGTAGGTGGGGTTTATGAGGTAGGTTTATGGGGAAGAGTGGATGGATGTAAGTGGTGAAGTGGTTATAGGGAAGAGAGATTGAGGTGATTGTGAAGAGTTTTGGGGAAGAGTGTTTATGGGATTGTGTGAAAGAGGGGTGAGAAGAAGTGAGTGGAGGTAGGTGGGGATCCAGTGGGGTCCACAGATCCTGAGGTGATCCTGTGGGGTCCACAGATCCTAAGGTGTTCAAGGATTTACAACCTTGTACCAAATTAGGCATGCAAAATGCCCTTGCACACAACTCTGGGCGTTTAGCGCCAGATTGGTGCTTGTTCTGGGCGTTGAACGCCCATTTGTTGCCAATTTCTGGCATTGAACGCCAGAACCATGCTTGTTCTGGGCGTTCAGCGCCAGCTCTTCTCCAGGGTGCAATTCTGGCGTTCAAACGCCCAGATGCTGCCCATTTTGGGCATTCAGCGCCAGAACCATGCTCTGTTCTGGCGTTGAACGCCAGCCAGATGCTTCTTACTGGCGTTTAAATGCCAGTAAGGTCTTCCTCCAGGGTGTGATTTTTCTTCTGCTGTTTTTGATTCTGTTTTCAATTTTTATATTTATTTTGTGACTCCACATGATCATGAACTTAATAAAACATGAAAGAACAAGAAAAATAAAATTAGATAAATAAAAATTGGGTTGCTTCCCAACAAGCGATTCTTTAATGTCAATAGCTTGACAGTGGGCTCTCATGGAGCCTCACATATGTTCAGAGCATTGTTGAGACTCTCCAACACCAAACTTAGAGTTTAGTTGAGGCCTCCCAACACCAAACTTAGAGTTTGACTATGGGGGCTCTAGTTGACTCTGTTTTGAGAGAAGCTTACTATGCCTCTTTTCCATGTTTACAGAAGGATGTCCTTGAGTTTTAAACTCAAGGGAGTCCTCATTCAATTGAAGAACTAGTTCACCTCTGTCAACATCAATCACAGCTCTTGCTGTGGCTAGGAAGGGTCTTCCAAGGATGATGGATTCATCCTCATCCTTCCCAGTATCTAGGACTATGAAATCAGCAGGATGTAAAGGCCTTCAACTTTTACTAACACGTCCTCTACTTGTCCATAACCCTGTTTTCTTGAATTGTCTGTCATCTCTAATGAGATTTTAGCAGCTTGCACCCCAAAGATTTCCAGTTTCTCTATTACAGAGAGGGGCATGAGGTTTATCCCTAACCCAAGGTCACATAGAGCCTTTTCAAAGGTCATGGTGCCTATGGTACAAGGTATTAGGAACTTTCCAGGATCCTGTTTCTTCTGAGGCAATGTCAGTTGATCCAGATCACTCAGTTCATTGGTGAACAAGGGAGGTTCATCTTCTCAAGTCTCAATACCAAATAATTTGGCATTCAGCTTCATGATTGCACCAAGGTACTTGGTAACTTGCTCCTTAGTAACATCCTCATTCTCTTCAGAAGAGGAATACTCATCAGAGCTCATGAATGGCATAAGGAGGTTTAATGGAATCTCTATGGTCTCTAGTTGAGCCTCAGATTCCTTTGATTCCTCAAAGGGAAATTCCTTATTGATCACTGGACGTCTCAGGAGGTCTTCCTCCTTCAGATTCACGTCCTTCTCCTCTCTTGTGGGTTCGGCCATGATGGTCATTTCTTAACAGTATCACAGATATGCAAAAATTCAGTTAAGAACTGAAAAGGATCTTCAGATGGAAGTCCATGAAACTTGCAGTTCTGCTGCATCAGAGAAACTAATTGAGGTTTAAGCTCAAAATTGTTTGCTCCAATGGCAGGAATGGAGATGCTTCTTCCATGTAAATTGGAATTAGGTGCAGTAAAGGCACCAAGCATCCTCCTTGCATTATTATTATTTTTGGCTGCCATCTCCTCTTCCTGTTCGAAAATTTCTGACAGGTGCTTGCTGGATTGTTGTAATTTAGCTTCTCTTAGTTTCCTCTTCAGAGTCCTTTTAGGTTCTGGATCTGCTTCAACAAGAATGTTCTTGTCCTTGCTCCTGCTCATATGAAAAAGAGGGACAGAAAAATAATAATAATAGGCATAGTTGTAAGAACCGAACCGGACCGGCCGGTTCGATCGGAAAACTGGTGAACCGGTGGTCTGGCCGATTCGATTTATAGTTTGGACCGAACACGCAATTAAACCGGCAAGAACCGGACGATTCGTCAGAAACCGGCTAAAACCGGCCGGTTCGATACAAATGCGCGAACCGGCCGGTCCTATGGTGCTCCCAGCATTTCACAGGACTCGAACTCATGTCTCTTTTGTTGCACTCAAGAAGGTATGCCACCAAGCTGCTTTGTCACTTTTATACTTTATGTGCTAGTTAATATATATATTATATATATATGCATATTTGAATTGTTTTATATTTATTTAATTTAATTTTAGTTTTATACTCACCTTTTTTTTAATATATAATTGTTTAGGATTTATACTATTATTAAAATGTTAGTTAATATATTTATTTTAAATTTTTTAAAATATTAAGTTAAGTAGTATGTCTTCGAAGATTTTGACTTAGGATTAATTAGTAGAGATATATAAGCATCACTATTAAATTTCACATAATAAATTGATAGAGGGACATAACGTATCCATGGTTTACTGTCGTGAAGGACCAAATTGATACTTTATTTTTTTCAAGGACTAATTAATCCGAAGTAAAAAATTTCAAGAACCTAATTATCACTTTACTAAATTTTTTACTATTTCATATTTTTTATTCATGTGAAACTGGTTTTACCGGTTCAACCAGCGATTTATCGGTTGAACCAATAAACCAATGAACCAGTAACCTGACCGGTTCAATCACCGGTCCGGTTCTTACAACTATGATAATAGGGGTCCTTTTTACCACAGTATAGAGGTCCCTGTGTGAGTAGAAGAAAAGAAGAAGAAAAATTTGAACACATATGGAAGAGGGGGTTTGAATTTGGGTGAGATGAAGTGTTAGTAGATGAATAAATAAATAGGAGATAAGAGAGAGAGAGAATTTTCGAAAATAATTTTTGAAAAAGAGTTAGTGATTTTCGAAAATAGTTTTTGAAAAATGTTAGTAATTTTCGAGAATTAAAATAAAAAATTAAAATAATTAGTTAATTAAAAAGAAATTTTGAAAAAGGGGGAAGATATTTTCAAAAATTAGAGAGAGAGGGAGTTAGTTAGGTAGTTTTGAAAAAGATAAGAAACAAACAAAAAGTTAGTTAGTTAGTTGAAATAAATTTGAAAATCAATTTTGAAAAGATAAGAAGATAAGAAGTTAGAAAGGATATTTTAAAATCAAATTTTGAAAAAGATAAGATAAAGAGATATTTTTGAAAAGATATGATTGAAATTAGTTTTGAAAAAGATTTGATTTTTAAAATCACAATTAATGACTTGATTCACAAGAAATCACAAGATATGATTCTAGAACTCAAAGTTTGAATCTTTCTTAACAAGCAAGTAACAAACTTGAAATTTTTGAATCAAAACATTAATTGATGATGTTATTTTCGAAAATTAGGAGATAAAGATAAGAAAAAGATTTTTGAAAAATATTTTAAAAATTTTCAAAAATAAGAAAAGTGAAAAAGATATGATTTTTGAAAAAGATTTTGAAAAAGATAAAATTTGAAAATTTGATTTGACTCATAGAAAACAACTAGATTTTAATAATTTTTTGAAAAAGTCAACTCAAATTTTCGAATTTTATGAGAGAAAAAGGGAAAGACATTTTTTTTATTTTTGAATTTTTAATAATGAGAGAGAAAAACATGGAAATGATGCAATGCATGAAAATTTTAGATCAAAACAATGAATGCATGCAAGAATGCTATGAATGTCAAGATGAACACTAAGAACACTTTGAATGTCAAGATGAACATCAAGAACTTATTTTTGCAAAATTTTTAATGCAAAGAAAACATGCAAGACACCAAACTTAAAAATTTTTCATGTATAGACACTATGAATGCAAGAATGCATATGAAAAACAAGAAAAGACACAAAACAGGAAAACATCAAGATCAAACAAGAGGACTTACCAAGAACAATTTGAAGATCATGAAGAACACTATGAATGCATGAATTTTTCGAAAAATGCAAGATGAATACGCAATTGACACCAAACTTTCAACTTGACTCAAGACTCAAACAAGAAACATGAAATATTTTTTATTTTTATGAATTTTTTTTATTTTTTTGGATTTTTGTATATTTTTTTTCAAAAAAACATATAGGAAAAAGAAAATAAGGATTTCAAAATTTTTTAATATGAATTCCAGGAATCTTGTATTCTTAGTCTAAAGCTCCAATCCGAGGGTTAGGCATGGCTTAATAGCCAGCCAAGCTTTAGTATGTAACTCAGACATGCCACGGCTGACATTCCAATTAACTTGCCTCTATGCTAATGGTTGGAAGCCCCTATCCAAAAGAATTAGACATGGCTTTACAGCCAGCCAAGCTTCAACATGCTTCATGAAACTCTAGAATTCATTCTTAAAAATTCTGAAGAAAAATATATTTTTGAAAAGATTTATTTTTTTTTCGAAAACAGATGAAAAAATTTTGCGTCTGTCACTACGCCCAGCACTCGCGAGTTTGAAGTTCGTCACAATCATTCAATCCCAGAATCCTACTCGGAATACCACAGACAAGGTTTAGACTTTCCGGATTTTCATGAATGCCGCCATCAATCTAGCTTATACCACGAAGATTCTGATTAAGAGATCCAAGAGATAATCATCCAATCTAAGGTGGAACAGAAGTGGTTGTCAGGCACGCGTTCGTGGGGGAATGATGATGATTGTCACATTCATCACATTCATATTGAAGTAAACTAGTTACTAGGGTTTACAGAAGTAAGTAATTGATGCATAAATCCACTTCTGGGGCCCACTTAGTGTGTGCTTGGGCTGAGCTTGAAGTTTCCAGAGGTCATTCTTGGAGTTGAACGCCAAGTTGTAACGTGTTTTTGGCGTTCAACTCTGGTTCGTGACGTGTTTCTGGCGTTTAACTCCAGACAGTAGCGTAGAACTGGCGTTCAACTCCCTTTTACGTCGTCTAAACTCAGCCAAAGTATGGACTATTATATATTGCTGGAAAGCCCTGGATGTCTACTTTCCAACGCAATTGGAAGCGCGCCATTTTGAGTTTTGTAGCTCTAGAAAATCTACTTTGAGTGAAGGGAGGTCAGAATCCAATAGCATCAGCAGTCCTTCTTCAACCTCTGAATCTGATTTTTGCTCAAGTCCCTCAATTTCAGCTAGAAAATACCTGAAATCACAGAAAAATACACAAACTCATAGTAAAGTCCAGAAATGTGAATTTAACATAAAAACTAATGAAAACATCCCTAAAAGTAACTAGATTCTACTAAAAACATACTAAAAAACAGTGCCAAAAAGCGTATAAATTATCCGCTCATCAAGCAGCACCATGATGGACGGTCCATTGAGGACTTCTGCAGTAGCTACTAGGTGCTGTTCCGGGCCCAGACGATAGACAGTTACAGACGAAGTGGACTATCAAACTTACATAGTTTCACAATACCGTCTACGGAGAGCTGGAGCAGGACGCCACTGAGGAGAGCTTATTGCGGTATATGAGAGGGTATATCATGCAGTTGATAAGGGGTATTTTATTTTCGGATGCATCTGACTCTCAAGTACACATTAGGTGGCTCCTCCTACTAGAGGACCTTGACAGATGTGGCATGTTTTCATGGGGCTCGCCTGTGCTAGCATGGTTATACCGCCAAATGTATCGTGCCACAGAGCATAGTCAAGAAGTTACTCTTTTAATTTCAGCCTAAGACTTTCGTATAGTTTCATAGCATGTCTTACTAGGTTCCTGCATCCATGTCGATTATTATTTTTATGACTCTTTCAAAAATAAATAAAAAAATAAAAATTTATAAAAATAAATAAATTACAGCATAATTATATAAATATATAATTGAACACATGTCTCGGATACTAAAATTTCAATCTGTACCAGAAGAGTTAAATGGAGTCTTAGTGAGATACATGCAAAAATAAAATACGGATTTAGTATCCGAGATACATACAATGCACAAACAATCATGCTACGTTACCAACTTTGTATCTACCAAGATCTGCCAACTAAAGTTGGGCTGGACATCAAGCCCATCCACTCACCAAAGCCACATCTAAGTTAACCATGGTTTAAACCTTATTTACCACGTTAAACCTAAATTACCATAGCCCCAAATTGACTTACCGTGGACCATCTCTCCCAACCCCCCTTATCCGCATCCAACGTCAAATAGAATCCTTTGTTGCCGTCTCTGCCGGTCTCCGCCGTCAAGGGAAAGTCAATGCTGGCGGACCACTAGATCACAACATCGAGAGTACGGTCCGATAGTCGCCGCGAAGCCGCTTGGTCTGTTGCATGTGCTCATCGGAGGTGCCTCGAAGACGCATCTGGCTGTCCGGCTTTATACAAGACACAGCAACCCAGCGCGAAGTCTCCACAAGCCGCAGCTGAATTCGTAGGGCTGTGTGGGTTCACTAGAAATTCTGTGGCTTTCTGGATTTGCTCCTGCCACCAAGCGCCACTCGTTCACTGGCAGACGAGCCCGAGTAGAAGCGTGTCTTCCCTTGGGCACCACCGCGACACTACGAGGTTAGTGGGTATTTGAGATTTAAATTAGGTGCTTGTATAGGTTTCTAATTCTGAGTATTATATTTTTGGAATTGAGAAGGATTAAACATGTGTCTATGTCTGTTGGCTGTGAAAGAATTTGGGTATTGGTAAATGAAGTGGTTTTTTGATAATCTTGTTCCTGTACCAAGGTGGCTTGTTATGCTGTGTTGTATCAGTTCTTTGACAACAATGGTGTTATCAGTTATTCAATTTTTTGTTGTTGTTGTGGTTATTTGTAGTTGATTCTGTATGTCTATGTTGTATTATTTGTAGACAGGAAAACATTGTTTGGTGTAGTGTCGCTGTGGTCACCCTTGTTGTCAAAGTTGTTGTCGTTGTCAGACTTTTTAGTACCTTTTCCTCATATTTGAGATTTAAAATTTTTTCAGGTACTTTAGTAATATAAATTATTTATGTTAGAAGCATGTGATAATATAGTTTATTAAATCTAACATAATTTAGTAATATAATTTATTGAGATGTGTCTTATTCCTTTTAGAAATTTGGTGAGCAATAGTACTCCATGGATAACTTACTGTTTGTATTGTTGTGGTTCAATATGTGTCTATGTTGAATTAGAAAACAGATAAGTTGAAACGTGGTGTTAGTCTAATGCGCTAATATTTTTTTTTTTTAAAATTTGCATTGCTTATTGTGTCTTGTGAACTTTCTTATGACATATAAAACATGAAATTTAGTTTCAAAATGGTGTCTATTTTGGGGCATATTTGGCCTTTTTAAGACGTGCATTTCTGTACTCAAGGTGGACATGTTATTTTACAAGTAGACTAAATAATTGTTGTACTCGTTTTTTGTTTTTAAAAATGCATTGAGATCCATGTGTTTTTTATTAAATGGTTGGCTGTTTCTTGATCCACCGAACTACAGTGGTTCAAATTGGTTATATAATTGGTGTGGCTTGTGTTAACATGTAGCTTTTATGGAAATATTTATATTATCTTTTTATTACCAAATTGAAGTTATAATTTTTGAGTCTATTAATTTTCGTTTGAAAGTACAAGAACTTAACCTCAGATGTGTCTTGTTCAATTTAGCAATATTCTCTGATTTTTTTTCGATTTAATTTGCTTCATGTGACTTTTTCATAGTAACTTAATGTGTTTTATGGTGAATTTTCTTGTGATACACATAGCAATAAATTCAGTTGAGAATGACTATATATTTTGAGCAACGCATTGAGATCATGTGTTTTTTATTAGATATTTGGTTGTTTCTTGATCCATCGAGATACAGTGGTGCAAATTGGTTATATAATTGGTGTGGCCTGTGTTAACATGAAGCTTTTATGGAAATGTTTAGATGATTTTTTTATTTACCAAATCGAATTTATAATTTGTGGGTCTATTAATTTTCTGTTGAGAGTACACCAACTTAACCTCAGAGGTGTGTTGTTTATCTTATCAACATTCTCTAATTTTGTTTTTTTTTATTTGATTTGGTTAATGTGACTTTTTCATAGTAACTTAATGTGTTTTGTGGTGCATTTTATTGTAAAACACATAGCAACAAATTCAATTGAGAATGAGTATATATGTTGAGCAATGCATTGAGATCTATGTGTTTTTTATTAGATATTTGGTTCCTTCTTTATTCCCCGAGCGACAACTGAAGTGGTAAAAATTTATTATATGATTGGTGTGGCTTGTTGATGCGGGCAGAAATTAGCGAATTAAAAATTATTAAAATATATACGTTGCAAGTATAGTTCTTAATTCGCCAGAAATCCGCCTATCAATTTAGAAAGGTGTCACAGAAAATTGAATTTAAAATACTGGGAGTATGAATCCCAGGTCGTCTCCCAACGAGTTGCAGAAAAGTGTGCTATTTTATTAATCAGAGGTTTTCAAAAAGGGTTGAATTGAGCAAACAGGAAATTAATTTGGTGAATTTGAATAGTGTAAATAAAGGCCTTGACATGGAATTGATTAGTTGGAATCCCTATTATTATTGGAATGCTCTCAGGATTAATTGACAATTGAAGGTTGTCCTGTTTAGTTATCCTTCGCTAGGTGAAGGAAAGTCAAACAAGTTGGAATGCCACGTCCATTCACAAGTTGCAATCCACTTAATTAAAAGGGATTGGTGTTAGTGATTAGGAGGCAATCCAACCATAAACCCAATTACAATTTTTCTTTCAAGCCTTCCAACTCAAGGGTTCCTTTCAATCAATTCCCCATCAAGTTAGGGAACTACTCGCTCATTGTGAATGTAGAATTCATAGCATATAAAAAGGAATTAAAGGAAGACATCGGAAATAAAAATCGAAATAGTCAATTAAAAATAAAGGTGATCCTTGTATTAAATAATCTTAAAAATATTCCAATGGTAAAATTAACAAAGCAAAGAACATGGAAGAGTGAAGCCAAGTAAAAAAAACGAACTAGAATGACGAAGTCTTGATGAGGTAATAACTCTTCTCAGTGTTCCAATTCCAAAAAGGTAAGTGAAAATTAAATCCTAAGAACTATGAATGTGTAGAGAGAAAATCTAGAGGAGGAGTAAAACTAGATCTAAAAACTAAAACTGTGTAGAATGAATGTTTTCTTTGGTTTTTGCATGTTCTCTGGCTCTAGTCTGCTGTTCCGGGCCAAAAACTGGGTCAAAATAGGGCCCGAAATCGCCCCCAGCGAATCTGCAAATTATGCAGATCACGCACGTCACGCGATCGCGTTGCTCATGCGGACGCGTCATTCGCGTTTTTGCTTTGCCACGCGGATGCGTCGTCCATGCGGCCGCGTCACTCGTACTATTCCATGTCGCGCGGTTGCGTCATCCATGCGGCCGCGTCGCTTCTCGCTGGTCATCTCCTCAATTTCTTGTGTTCCTTCCATTTTTGCAGGCTTCCCTTCCAATCTCCAACTCATTCATGCCCTATAAAGCCTGAAACACTTAACACACAGATCACGGCATCGAATGGAATAAGGGAGAAATAAAATACATAATTAAAAGTCTCTAGGAAGCAAGTTTTCAACCATAAAACATCTTTAGGAAGGAAATATAAATGCATGCTTATTTAATAAGTGGGCAAAGATCGTGATAAAACCACACAATTAAACACAATATAAACCATGAAATAGTGGTTTATCACCTGTATTAACATTTTGCGTTTATATAAATGTTTAAATAAGCTTTTTATTAGCAAATTGAATTTGTATTTTTTGGGTCTATATTTTTTTTGGGAGTACACTATCTTATCCTCAGACATGTCTTGCTCATTTAGCAATATTTACTGATATTTTTTTCTCAGTTTAATTTGCTTAATGTGTATTGTTCATAGTAGCTTAATGTGTCTTTTGGTGAATTTTCTTGTGATACATAGAGCAACAAATTCAGTTGAGAATGAGTGTATATTTTAAGCACACTTAGTATTTTGTATTTTAAGCATGTGATTATACAAATATGTTAAATAATTGCTGTAATTTTTTTATTTACAAAATCCATTGCGATCAACATGTGTTTCCGTACATATTTGGTTCCCTCATGATTGACTGAGCGACAAGAGCAATGGTGCACAATGATTTTACAATGGTTGTGGCTTCTTTTAACATTTAGATGATTTTATGAAATATTTTTAGGAGCTTTTTGTTAGCAAATTAAAATTATAATTGGTGTGTTTAATAATTTGCCTTTGAAAGTGTTCGTTCTTTACATCAGATGTGTGTTGTTCATAAGATTAGTGTACGATGGTTATAAATAGGTTAAATAAATGCTTTTCTCATTATAAATTTTTGTAATTTTAGATTAGTTCACTTTGGATAACACAAGTGAAGTTTCTACCTGGAATCAATTTCTGCTATTTACGCAGAGACCAACTTATATACATGGGAAAGCCGGTAAAATCTCATCCACAATTTTGTACTCTTGTTATATTTCCTTTTCAGTTGTTTGCTTCTGACAGTCCCGTGGTATGTTTTACAGAAATTAATAGAGACAAGATGCTCACCATGTTACATTGCGGACTTGTTCAAAGAACTAGAAACCAATCAGGATCAAGCAAAGCTTGATGAGATAGAAGAAATTGGTTTTGGTTTCCTGAAGCTTGTTCCGAAGTGGCAAGTGAGACAAGGCATAATGGTGATGTTGGCCAAAACCTACGACACTGAAATGAGCACCCTCAAGCTAGAAAATGGAAACATCCGCATTGTGTCGGAGCTCTTCCAGCATCTTTTTGGTATCCCACCTGGGGGTGAGTATACCTTTACCTATTACACACCACTGAATTGGTTAGTTTTGTTTTGGTCTTCATGTTCATTGCTATTATCTACGTATGACACTGCTCATCTTGCCCCATTTTATATATATCCATGTTGCAGTTGACGACTTCCCACCGTTCAACAAAAGCAATGCTGCTCATGTGTCAATTAAAACAAGGTATCACCAATTGAAAACTGTGCAGCTGAGGCATTTTGTCAGGCATTGTCTGATGGATACCGAAGATGACAGGATGGAGTTCATGAGACACTTCATTCTACTGGTGCTGAAGATGTTTTTATGCCCGACCGTGCAACATGTAATCTCCTCGTGGCACATCGACACAGTCTTTGATGTATTTGATCCGGCGAGATATCGTTGGCCATTGCATATTTTTAATTCTCTAGAATAGGCAATTAGGAAGTATCAACATAAAAAGAACAAATCCTGTGAGGGCTTCATGCTTAGGTTGCTGGTAATGTTGTTAATTTAAAATGCAACGTAATGTGACTAAGATGTGCATCCCTGAAACTAACTTCTTTATACAATATCTCCATGTGTTGTACTTTCAGAAGCTAAAGCACGGTGAACTCGAAGGTTGTCAAGAACCTGAGCCGTGGCTTTCTGCATGGACTGCCAAGGAGCTTAGCGCTATGGCAGAAACTATTCAACCGGAGGTAATCATTTTATTGGTTATGTTTTAAAATAGTCAATGTTTGATTCGAAGCCCGTTTTATGATGCAATTGACTGCAAATGGATTTTTTGAATGCATGAATATCATGGCTTTGCATTTTATTATTAAGCAATCGAAGATGTCGCTAACGGGTGTGTCGTTTATTATGTCCGTATTTTCATGTTATCAAACCTGATGCTGCTTTAGCTGTATGTGTCTTCTGACCAGTTAATGGCCAACAACATGATTGCAGTGAACCTGGCCAGAATGAAGATGGGGGCGAAGAGGGTGCCACTATAGAGGACACAAGTGACCCAAGCCCTGAACGAGAAGACGTGGACCACAGAAAAGTGAGTTAGGATTAACATTTACTAAGTATTTCTTTTTCGTGGTTAAACGTAGATCGAGTAAAATGTTAAGCCTATGTTTTAACCTTTCATTTATGTTGAAGTTGTGTTGTTGATGTGATTTCAGGAATCTTCTCGCCGGGATGGAGTTAGAGAGGTTTTGAAGCACCCGGATACACATGCAGTTGCATCAGACGGTGATGACGTTGACAACGAGCCAATTGCAAATAGATTGCACTGGAGATCGGAATCAAGGATGACACCTTAATCATGTATGAAGGCTGAGGATGCAGGCACGACTAATAAGACAAAGGAAAAAGAGAACCCTAAGGTGAGCAAGATGTTCCATGTTAGAATTTGTTAGTTGTAGCTATGCAGTTTGGAACATGAGTAAGGGTTAAAGTTATGTTTAAACAGGTTACTGGTTGTGCCATTATTTAATAAACCTAATTAAAATGCTCTATCAGTTAGCATTGGGTTCTTTGTGTACTGTGAAATCACTTTGAGGTGTTTGTGAACCACTTGTTTGATATTGTGGTTTCAGGGATCCACCATGAAGGAAGGAGTTAGCAGCGCATCATTGCGCACAACCCATCATTCCGGGACTTCGGAAGCGGATGACGACGATGACCAGCCCATTGGCATCAGACTCCGCATCAAAACTCTTCAAAGGAAAACACCTTAGCGTGGTAGGGTAGAAGGGAAAATCCTGACAAGCATGCAGTCGGAATCAACTAATCAACCAACTGAGACAGTTGCTCTTGAACCAAAAACACCATCAACAGAATTGGTTCAGTTTCCAGGGGTTGAGGAATATTCTACTGAATTTTCTGACAGGCAAGTTATTACTACATAACATTATTTTTGGAAGTAGTATACAATTTTTTTATACCCTCCTAAACAATTCCTGAATGGTTGACCACCGCAGTTTTTTTTTAAATCCAAACAGGCATCATGACATTTTATCTCAGCGGGATCTGGAGAGCGAAATGATATGGGTAAATATAGAAAAAGGCATTTATGCCTCGAGACCCATTAGCATAGACCTGATCCAAGCAATCATTCCTAGAGGTTCCTCGTACCGCACTCCAAGTCCATATCGCCCCTCTTTCTCTCTTGGGATGACGCAACTCTTTAAATCACTCTCACCTTCTCCTCCCCGACCAATTCATCCATTACTTCGGGGTCGGAAAATCACTGAGCAGGAAGAACAACGAATCAGAGGATGAGCTGTGAACACTTCTCTTGATAGCCACCAAACTTTGGGGTCATATGATGGTAGACCACACCTAGTGCTATCAAGGGAGGATGTGTGCACACTAAGACCATGTGCATGGCTCAATAACAGTGTATGTAACGAAAAATCATGTTTCTCCAATTTTTTTGTTGCTTATGCATTGTCGATATTGATGATTCTACAAGTTGGTTATGTAGGTTGTACAATGGATGTGTTGCACATTCAATGATTCAGGTCTCAAAAGATTCACGTGTGACTTTTATGGCGTGTGTCCAGAGATTCTGGTAAGGAAACATCCATATTAATCATTTATTTATAGTACAGTTTATGAACTTTTGATAATTCGTACTTGTACAGGAAATGGTATTGGTCCCAAAGAATCTGCAAAACTATCATGATGGATAGAATCCAACGTATGTCGAATTGGGTCAACACTTTGGTGCTGATACTAGATATTTCGACAAGAAAATTGCTTCAAATAGAAATTGGGTACGTATGTTTGCAGTGTGATAACTTACTATAATCATAGCACCATCACAAAAGATATTTCTTTTTCTTTGTAAATGCAAGTAATATACCTAGTTACAATGGTTGGTTGTGCAGTGATTTTTCCCTGTATGTATCACCCGTCACTGGTGGGTGTATGCATTTGATGTCTCCGGGAAAAGGCTGTTCATATTGGATAGCATACACAGTAAATCTGATACAGCACATAAGCAGGCTAGATTCATATGCGGTACCTCAATAGCTCATCCCTATTAAGCTATATTTAACCGTTCTTGTTGTATTCCTTTTAAGTTTAGTTGTTTGTGTCTTAGGCGAGGATCATTGAAGACATTGCACAGGTGGCTATCCCAACTTATAGGCCCACACAAAAAGGGCTACCTTACACTTATGCTTCTGTGCCAATACAACCAAATGGGTGATTCTTCCATCCAAAATCTTGCAATGTATTAATTGTTTAGTTACATTGAGTTGTTCCACTAATAAAATTACATTTTTCCGTTCGCTTAGATTTGACTGTGGTGTGTATGCAATAAAATACATGGAGTACTGGAACGAAGGCAGGAAACTAGATGATTGGCAATATGTGAGCTCCCTGATCTATATACCTTATTACCATATTTTTTATACACAGGTCAATGTCTGTACCGACAAGCAGTTCTTTAACATTGATTTTTATATGCAGGACATCGTCAAGTTATACAGGTTGGAAATAATATTGGACATCATCCTATCTCACAAGAATATATCCATTGGAGCTGCCTTGAATGCCCTTGACAGCCGTGCTCGACCTCCTGTGTGCCGCAACCAACCAAAGAACAAACGTATAGAGGTTAGGACTCCATTCACAGCTCCTGATACAAAGAGCATACTTCGGTGGGTTAGAGGAAAGCCGAAGAAAAAGTCTACCAGAAGAAGCTAAAATATGGGAATATGTAGGCTCATATTAGGTCCTTGTTTACATGTGGAGGGAATATCCTCACATCCTATGCTATATTTTGTTGGGACTAGACAAATTACTTTTCCTACACAATGTGACTATTTCTTTTGGATTGTTAGGTTGTTTATGGGTAGTTGCACTTTAGACCTTGATAAACTTTGTTGGTTAATTCAACGATAATACATGTATGGTTGATATAAATTTTGTCTTTTGCACCTTGGTTTGAGATAATTTTGTGCACAGGCTTGACAAGTTATGCATTTTTCAAGTATAATTGTTGCCAATGAATACACCTGTTGAGGTCCCTACATGTCTCTGGATGTCTCTACTTATCTTAGTCATGCATTGTTAGCCATATTTTGCACGCAGGTGACTGAAAATGGAACTGTGTTCTGGTGGAGGTGTAACTTCTGCTTTATATGTCTATTTTAGTCGTGAATCGTTAGAGGTGGCTTTCCACAGATGTGTCATCAAGTACATGTGTCTTTTGCCAATGTTTAGGTTTGGATGTTATTTAAAATCAGATGTGTCTTTCCCGGGAGGTGTTTTCTGCTGTGACTTATTGCAGGTGGCTATAAATGGATGTGTCTTTTTCAAGAAGTGTCTTCTAGCAGTGACTTTTTACGAGGTGTCTTCATAGGGATGTGTCTTTTTTCAGGAAGTATCTTCTAGATGTGAGTTTCTAGGAGATGTTTTCATAGGGATGTGTCTTATACGAAATGTGTCTTTTGCGAGTGTGTCTTTCGTGTCTTTTGGGAGATGTGTCTTCTGCGAGTATGACTTTTTATTAGCTATATTCATAAGGATGTATCTTCCGCGAGATTTGTCTTTCGTGTTTGTTCATCAATAACACATAACTTTCATTGGTAAGCAAAATTCAAACTTAACAAACATGTCAGGGGTTGACAATATTATTCAATGGACATAAACTCAATAAATGATGATATATTGTCAGCTTAACAATGTTTATTTATTTAACAACCTGAATAATTTGGCAATGATAAGAGAAAAAAAGTTACTAATAATAAAGGGATGTCTCCATACAAATCTATAATCAAAATTCTTTTAAGTAGGCTGAAATGAGTTTAACAAGGACAAGAACCCGCCATGTTCCTGTGATTCATTCGCTTTCCCAGTAGAAACCCCACTATAACTTGATTCACTGCTTGATCAACTTCCTAAAAATAACAAACATGCATAGACAAAAAGTGAATAACAGTTACAATTTTATCCATCTGATCATGTTATCAAGTGGTTCGAAACTAAGGAAAAAGGAAACACATACCAGCAGTGGATTCTTCTTCTTTCTTCGCATAGATTTTTTGATTGAGGTGTTGAGTTCAGATCTAAGCCTCTTCATTCTTGGCCGACCCTTCGTTGAAACCTTTGAAGGATCTTGGATGTCAGATTCACCAAGAGCGGGCTTGCGCTGTGTGACCGTACTATTTTGTGTAGTTGGAACACGCCTGGACACCAAGTTCGCACGATAATCAAGCAACTTTGACCTTAACTGATCAAGACCTGAATGTAACATGGCCGCTTCTTCTTCGCATGTCACAAAATCTTGGGCAACATTGTAGAAGTGTGAACACAGTCGTCTAAATAAGTTGTGGCTTTCGTCCGATCACTTCTCATCATGGATGCTCTTGATGAAAGTGTGTTTTCGCTGTACATTCTTACTCCATCGAGGGATAACATAGCAAGATGGTACTGTGTCTACTCCATAATAAAAAAAAATAGCAAGACAGTGGCAACAAATAATACCGCTTGATCCAAATATTTTGCATTCGTACCGAACTTTGTGTGTCTTGGGGTCAAACTCGACACTGTACTTCCAAGACCTAGGCTCCCCATATAGTAAGTATTGCTCGTTCACGGTCACCAGAAACAAATCACCCTCTTGAGTGACACCACGGACTAAACAATCCCCTCTTTTACTGAATTCATGTTGAACTTTCCTAAACTTAGAGGTTGTGTACTCACGCTGAAATTATCTTTCAATTGTAGAGCTCGATGAACATGGGACAACTCCTTTAGAGTCTGCAGCATCATCCTCTAGTTTTTTTGCTCTTTGTTCCCAAGCACATTGTCATACTCATGCACGAACTGAACCAGTCCACTTTTGCAATGTAAGTAACCACTAAAAAAGGCGTGCATACTCTCACTCTGTTGGGTACTTCTCATACCAGCCCAAAATTCACCTTGAAAATATATTGGAACCCACATTCAACGATCGTCGTAAAGGTCTACAAAACCAAAACATACATATCAAAGTAAGAATCATCATCATAAATAAATAGCTACATCATAGTACACAACTAAAGACTTAGTGAACCAACTATACATCAACGTCTTAAATAGAGATATTCCATAAAAGGATCCAAATAGGTTACCAATCATCCGATGACAACGGGGGCTGAAATCGAGTAAAGTAAAAACCGAACATGCATAACAAACCTACCATCCAAAAAGAACATAAGAGCACTATAAAGCACAAACCTGATAGCCATTTATATTTGTGTAGGTTAAACTCATTAATGAATTCACACCAATCTTTCTTAGAAGACTCTTCAGAATGGGCATTCCAAATAGTGCCATGCATTTTAGCATCTATTTCTCTGTATTTAGCATATCCTTCGAGCTTATGTGGTATCTTCTTCATTATGTGCCATATGCACCATCGGTGTCTAGTATTTGGGAAGACATTCTTAATAGCGCCAAACATGAATTTGCACAGGTCCGTGATGATGGCTTGTGGGGGATTTCCCATGCAATTCAACCAGTTTTTAAAGACCCACTCAAAGCTAGGAATTTCCTCATTACCCAACAAAGCACATCCGAGTAGAGTGGACTTGCCGTGATGGTGGACACCAACGAAAGATGCAAACGGAAGTTCATGCCTACAATAAAGACAGCCAAAAATTACTAAATCACAATATTGTGGGAAAAATGTAAACCCTTATAATGGAGACAGAAACACAAACATACTTGTTTCTTCTGTATGTTGTATCAAACGATACCACATCTCTAAAATATTCATACGATGCCCTGCATCTTGCATCTACCCATAGCACACTCTTAAACTTGTTAGTTTCGTCCACATCAACTGCATAGAAGAAATTCGGGTTGATATATCTCATTCGCATGAAATAGCTAATCATTTCCTTCACATCTGTGTTTACATCAACACAGCGCAAATTCCTCGTTATGTAGTTCCTAACATCCTTTTCTGAGTAACCCAACTTTGATGACCCACAACCTCGTTTGCCAGTGCAAGATAAGTCTTGTTAGGACGTATGCCAGCCTCATCGTTCTGAATCACACACTTGGCAAGCATGGTCAGTTTTCTGTACTCACTGTAATGCACCACTTGCTCCGCAGAACACGTGTGGGTGTGCTTCAATTCTAATTTGGACACCAGCCAATTATCGTTTTGCCTATCAAGCATCACGTACATCCTTGCTTTGCACCCGGCTGTTGTTATTCTCTTTACCCACGTTGCTGCCTTCACTCGAGACTCCCGATAACCTTCACGACTGCAGTGTATCGTTTGGTTAATAGGTACCTTTAATTCCTTCTTGGTCTTGTCAAAGTTTATATTCCTAATCCTAGTCACAAACCCAACTTTCTTTGCATAATTAGAATTGAACTCTTGTGCCCGCTGCAACGAATCAAATCTCAATCCTACGTACGGGATTTCCTCCATTGGAATTCCAGTGTGATCCGGAAACTGCAAATCCATTCAAAAAAGGTATCATTCAACATAAACCACAGCAATCTAAACAATTTTCAATATGTCACTAATTTTGTGAGGAGAATAAAATATTTTTCACACCTCATTATTGCTTATCGTAGCATCATCCTTTTTCTGAATAGCGTCTTCAGATTCTTTCCCCTAAAATCGATAAAGAGGACATATCACCAAAGAAGATAAATATCGACCGTTCGACAGTAATAAAAACTCTTCCAACAACTAGATAACTTTTGATGATACCTATTAATGGACAACCCAAACTAAACTGGTAGAAAAAATTACCATCGATGATCATAACCATAAAAAAAAGAAAAAAATAACTCAAAGCTGAAAACATCATCTCCACATGGTGAATTAAAAAATAATAAAACACAATTCTTGCAATAAAGTGTATCCCTGTTAATAACTCAAAATTTAAAACATTAAAAAAAAGTTGCTGGAATGCCTAAGCAAAGACACTACTAAAAGACGAATTACCTATTCCACAAGTGGTGTGTCATCTTCACTCAAACACGGAACATTAACGTCGGTGGAATTAAAATGCTCACTCATGTCATATGCAATGTCGTATGATGCTTCTTCCAAAATTGGTGTATCCATGGATATATTGTGATACACTCGCCTTCAATGCAGACACATACACCGAAAATTGGTGCTCGAGCAAGGGTCTGTGTCACAAATAAAAAGGCTATTGCAGATTATTATTGACGTTAATAAAATCAGAACGGAGATAATACCGGGCATGGTTCACGACACAACGGTTTTGCGACACCTCCATGCACGCACGTCGCATCTATCTTCCACGAGGCTGTTGGTGCATCCAATTGGGATCCGAGGGGAGGCGGTCACCGCGGACTGGTCACGGCAGCGTCTCGGTGACTGAAAATTTTCGACAACGGAAGGAGACACGTTCGGCGATGAGAATTAGGAATAGGGTTGCGTGAAAGGGTTAGGATATTGGGTTTCTCTAACAAGCTTCTACCCACCTGATGCACGGTTACCATTTTCTCACTTTTTCAAAATATTTTTCATGGACCCCACATTAAACCTAATTAAGCCACACCAATTTATTTTAATTTTTTTTAATTTCTCTTGGTAATAGTTGGTAGACTCTCTCTTAGTAATGTATACTTTTCCATGCGCAAATTGGTGACTTAGTATTTGAGATATGATCATTTTTTATTTCAGTTTTTGATAGAACATGTGGGTATGAATTTGATCATGATGTTATGACAGTTGATTATGATACAAATAAAACTGGTACTGATTAGTGGATTGTTAAGAACTCACAGAACACTGAATGAAATGAGAAAGTATATAAGAATGAAAAGAGGCATATGTGCTGATCTTGGATTATGGGAAATTAGATGCTTCTCATCCCACTATATAACTGTGAGTGAATTCAAATTTTTTCTGAAGAGTATGTTGTTTTCTTTAGGTTTCAATGGTATTTATATATTCATAAATAAAAATTTTAAATTTTTATTTTAATAATAAATAATAAATAAATTAGAAATTAAATTTTTTATAAAAAAGATCTTCTTGATAAATAATGAATAGGTATATTTATTTTTATTGAATTAAATTAAATTATTAATAATTATTTTAAAAGAGTAATGTTATATTTAATAAAATTATTGTCTCTTAGATATTTGTGTGATATTATTAGATTAATTTTATATTGTATAAATACTATCTTACTATACTAACATAAAAGATGCCGTTATTAGATTAAGTATGCATCTAGAGTATAGCCAATTTATTTTTATACGCACATAACTTAATTTAATAATCTCATTTTTTAAAATTAATTTTGTAATACTTATAAATAACTAATACAACAATACAAGTATATTTATTTTTATTGAATTAAAATTATTAAACTTTAAATAAAATATTTTTATAATTTTAAAATTTAAAATTATTTGAATTAAATTGAATGAGTACATTTTTTTACTAAGTCACTAATTTATGCATGGTGAATATCTCGAATACTGAATTTATATTCTATTTTTGTATGTATTTCGAATACTGATACTTTATTTAACTCTTCTGACACAGATTGAGATCTTAGTATTCGAAATGTCGAGATGTGTTCAATTTTTAAAATTCTTTTAATATATGAGATATAGATATTTTTGTATTCATGTAATTAAACTGTACTTTATGTATTTTTATAAAATTTATATTTATTTAATTTAAATAAAAAAAATTCCCACAATTGAGTGGTAACCATCTTGTGGTGTAATATGATGAAAGTAGAGAATTGGAGCCGATGAAGTCAAGGCACCGATGGCTAAGTGTGGATATTTGAGCCTAAACCATGTGGCAATCACTACCTAGTAACAAATTAAATTCTATCAAAATATTATATAAATGAAAGGGAAAAATTAAAGGTGAAAAATCATGAAACCTAATTAAAAAACTAGTGAATAATTGAGAAATTAAACTGACTTGTACAGTAAGATGCTCTAATTACGATGACGGAAAATTTTGTGTTGTATGTATTTTGTTGCTAAGAGTTAATGTTTTAGATATGTAGTATATAAATTTTTTTGTGTTAGTACTAAATTTTCTACTCTATCCTATCCTTTTTATAATAACATATAAATTACTTTTTATAATATGTCATTCTTTAAATGGTTTTTATGTTAACTATGGTTAAATTATTTTAAAATTAAATTATATCCCAAAATAGGTAATTGTATACTTTACTAAAATGCTAAAAACAGAATCTTTTCTTCTTCTCTCAAATCATGTTTCTAGTGGCTTTCTCCCTTTTTTTTCTTGGACCCTTTATGAAAATCCTTGTTAGCCCCAATATCACTTGCCATTTTCATTGGACTCATTCAACCTTTTTGAATCATACCCTTTTACTCCATTGATTACTTGTAGATCATCCGACATCTTAGATCCAAAAGATCCTGAAACACCTAATGTCTCCAACTCTTTCACTACGCGATCACATATGTCCTATAGAAAGGAAAAGATGGCACCAGAAAACCATTGAGAAAAATAGCAGCAGATAGTGATCTTTTATTCAACAGCAATATTTTATTACTTATATCAAACACCATACCTTCATAAAGCTGCTATGGGACTGCGGGGTTGAGGTGGCTGCGGTAGTTAGCATGGCTGCGAAAATACGGAGGCTGCGGGCAGCGGGGCTGGATCAATGGGTGGGTAGGGCTTGAGTTGATTTTTTCTTTCAATTTCAGAGAGGAATGAGGGCTGCAGTGCATTGGGTTTTAGAACAATGGTAAAAAACATAAATTTACTTTTTAATATTTACAGAAATTATATGATCATCCATCTTATAAAATTATTTAATTACAAAATGGCCCTACTTTAGTTAAGATATTAACTCTTAGTGGGTTACATTAACTCAAACTAAAACTAAACATCCAATAAAAATGTGCCACGTCATATAAGGTAATTTACATGTTATTTTAGAGAGAGTTAGGTAGAATTCACCAAATCTTGTGTTAGTACTAAATTTTTTGTGCTATATAATAAAATTTTTGTGTTATGAGCATTTTATTGGTTGTATGTCAATATTTTGGGCATGTATCTTTTTTAAAAATATATCAAAATTTTTTATGTTGTGTATCAAAATTTTTGTACTCTAATTTTTTGAATATACATATTAGAAGAAGACAATGGCAATGATGATGATGATAATGAAGGAGGATGAAAAAGAAAAAGAAAGAGGAAAAAAAATAAAAAAAAAAAGAGAGAGAAGAAGAAGTAAAAAATGTTCAAGAAAAAGAAGATGGCGACGACAATGATGATGATGCTGTTGAAGAAGTGCGAAAAAGAAATAAAAAAAGAGGACAACGGTGATGAAAAAATAAAGGAGGATGAAGAGGAGAAGGAAGAAGAAGAAAAAGAAGAAGAAGAAGCGGCAATGTATATATACTTGTGTTTGAAGAAACGTACGATAACTTAGTTGAATATTTGATTAAAAAAATTGGACGACTAATTTTATTGAGGGCAAATCACTTAATTAAGTCAAGAGGAGGAGAAATTTACACAAATAAGCCAAATGAGAAACTGGTTCATGAATCAACCAATGAAAAAATTTATATAGTTCGAATTAGGTTGTTTTGAACTTCATCTACATGTAATTCGAATCACTGTGATTCGAACTACACATACACGCACACACCCACTAATTCGAATAAACCTGATTCGAATTACACACAAAGTAATTCGAATCAGGGTGATTCGAATTACACCCAAGCACGAAACCCTAAGTAATTCGAATTTGGCTAATTCCAATTACTCATTTTTTGGCTCTAGTAGTAATTCGAATTGGGGTGTTTCGAATTACACTTGATTCGGATATAAAAGAAGTTTGAACCACTTTTCGAATCTAATACCCCACCAAATTCCAGAGAAAAAGACCCAGATTCGCTCCAATAAAGGCTCGAGCAGGATATTCAGCCCATGGGGGATGATCCAGACAGACTATATCGTTTGGATGGAGTTGCTTATATAGCCGGGGTTATCAACGACGAGGTTAGTACGTAAAATTTTTTTTAAAAGTAGGATTAAGTAACTTATTCATTTGTTTATATACGTTATGTTAGTGATTTTGGTGGTAAGTGACATAGGTAACATTTTATGTGACTAATTTTTTATGTTTTGTTAGTGACAATGTATGTGGTTTTGTTAGTGACTTTGTTAGTGGTTTTGTTGTTGGTTTATGTTAGTGGTTTTGTTAGTGGTTTTGGAAGTGGTTTATGTTAGTGGTTTTGCAAGTGGTTTATTTTAGTGGTTTTGTTAGTGGTTTTGTTGGTGGTTTATGTTAGCGGTTTTGTTAGTGGTTTTGATAGTGGTTTTGCAAGTGATTTATGTTAGTGGTTTTGTTAGTGGTTTTGCAAGTGGTTTATGTTAGTGGTTTTGCAAGTGGTTTATTTTAGTGGTTTTGTTAGTGGTTTTGTTAGTGGTTTATGTTAGTGGTTTTGCAAGTTGTTTATGTTAGTGGTTTATGTTAGTTGTTTCTGTTAGTGATTTTTCTTAGTGGTTTGTTGTTAGTGGTTTCTTGATAAACCATTATTTTATGATTTGTATTGTGCTTAATTGTGTGGTTTTATCAAGTCTTCACCCACTTATTCATATGATTAGCATGATATTACATGTCCTTCCCAAAACTGTTCCATGGTTGAAAAATTGCTTCCTAAAGATCTTTTAATTGTATATTTTTATTCTCCTCTATACCGTTCGATGCCGTGATCTATGTGTTAAGTGTTTCAGGCTTCATAGGGCAGGAATAGCTTAGAGAATGGAGAGGAAGCTGACAAAAAAATGGAAGGAACACAAGAAATTGAGGAGATGACCAGCGAGAAGCGACGCGGACGCATGGCTCACGCGACCACACGAAATGGAGGAAATCGTAGTGACGCGCTCGCGTGCCTGACGCAAACGCGTGAATTGGAAGCCGCACGAGTGACGCGAATGCATGGACGACGCGCACGCGTGGCAAGGAAAAAACGCTGGATGACGCGAACGCGTGGATGGCGCAATCACGTGACGTGCGCGATCTGCAGAATTTGCAGAAATCGCTGGCGTGGATTCTGGGCCGCATCTCAACCCAGTTTTTGGCCCAGAAACACATATTAGAGCTAGGGAACATGCAGAGACCAAGGAGGACATTCATTCGGCATAATTTCTAGTTTTAGATCTGACTTTACTCCTCCTCTAGGTTTTCTCTCTATACATTCATAGTTCTTAGGATCTTGTTTTTATTGCTTTTTAGATTGGGATATAGAAAAGAGCTATTACCTCCGCAAGACTTCATCTCTCAAGTTTGTTTTCTCTACTTTTTACTTACTCTTTCATATCCTTAATTTGTTCAGAGTTACCATTAGATTATTTTTAGAATTTATTAATACAAGAACTATTTTTATTTTTAATTGGTCTTTTTGATTATTATTTATCATGTCTTCCTTTATTTCCCTTTCTTATTTTGTGAAGTTTACATTCATGATGAGCGAGTAGTTCTCCAACTTGATTGGGAGTTGATTGAAAGGAGAACCTTGAGTTGGAATGCTCAAGAGAAAAATTGTAATTAGATTTATTGTTGGATGCCTCTCTAGTCACTGACACTAATCCTTCCCAAGGGAGAGGATTAGAACTTGTGAATAGAAGTAGACTTCCAACTTACTTGACTTTCCTCTACCTAGTAAAGGATAACTAAGTAGAACAACCTTCAATTATCAATTGATCTTGGGAGAACTCCAACAAGGATAGATCTTCCAATTGATCTACTCCCGGTCAAGACCTTTATTTAAATTACATAAATTCTCTGTTTTAATTTCCTATTTATCAAACTCAAAACCAATTTGAAAACCCTCTGATTAATAAAATAGCACATCTTTCTGCAACTCGTTGGGAGACGACCTGGGATTCATACTCCCAGTATTTTAATTCTAATTTTGTGACAACCCTTCTAAATTGATAAGCGGACTTTTGTTGGTTAAGAACTGTACTTGCAACGTATCTCTCATATTAATTTCTTAATCTGCCAATTTCCGCCTCGTCAATTTTTGGCGCCGTTGCCGGGGAGTTGCAATAGAGTGCTAATTTATTGATTGGAATTTATTTATTTGCATTTTATTTTATTTTGTTTTTGTTATCATGAGCTATATGTCTCTTTCATTGAATGACGCGTTCACTTCCTGATCCAAGCTTGCCAGTATTTGATCCTGAGATTGAAAGAACTATTTCACGTATAAGGCAAGCTCGACGTCGGTTAGTCCTCTCCGAGGACGAATCTGAAACGTCACTTAAGGAAGAAACAAGCTCCCTTCCTACTGATTCAGTTGATTCACGTGCAGGTAACATGGCAGCACCTATGAGAGTTACTATCAAGGAAGCTGGAGCCCCAGATTTCACACTGCAGCCGTTTCAAGCGCATCACCCAGCGGTGGCTGTAGATTTTGAAATAAAGACTGCACTACTCAACTTGATGCCCAAGTTTCATGGCTTACCTGCTCAAGAGCCTATCAAGCACCTTAGGGATTTTCAGACAGCTTGTTCTACTATTAAGTGTGATGGTGCTGATGAAACTTCTATTCTGTTAAAAGCCTTCCCATTCTCTCTTGAGGGAAAGGCAAGAGAGTGGTACTACACTCAACCCGGAGCAACTGTTTCTAACTGGGATACGCTTAGAAGAGAATTTTTGGAGAAATTCTTTCCAGCCAAAGTTACCGATAAACTGAGGAAGAACATTTCCATGATTTTTCAGGACGAATCCAAGACTCTCTACGAATACTGGGAGCGCTTCAACAATCTTCTGGAAGCATGCCCCCACCATATAATTGATAAGATAGTGTTGCTCGGCTACTTCACACAGGGCATGTAGCCTCAAGATAAGACCACATTGGAAGGTGCTAGCAATGGGTCTATGAAAAAGTACAAGACCACTGATGAGGCATGGCAATTGATAAGCTTTTTAGCTGAATCTACTCGGAATCACAGGCAGAAACAAAGCCGGTCAAAAGCTGTTGCAGAGGTATCCTCTAGCAGAGAGACTGCTGCTCTAACTCAGAGTATCTGTGAAATGACCAACTTACTGAAGCAGATGCATTTGAGTCAACAACAAGCTCAGCCAGCTCAGCCCTCTCCACCGCAGGAAGACAACACTGTGGCGGCCACTCATAACTTCTATGACCGCCCCAATCAAGGATACAATCAAGATGGTAGCTACAACCATAGATGGCAGGACAATTCCAACCAAGGTTGGAGAGATAATTCTAACCAGGGTTGGAGGGACAATCATAACAGAAGAGACAGAGATAACAATGGAAACCAGAGGTGGAATAACAGTAACAATATCAGACAGCAGAATCAGAATCAGGCCTACAGAGCACCTCATCTAAGGCAGCCTCAAGCATCTCAGCAGACCCCTCAGATCACTTATTCCTCTTCATCTTCTAATGATGAGTTATTACACTCTATTGATCGGAGACAGCAAGCCATGGAAAACAACCTTACTTCTACCCTAAATGGTTTGAACTCTACCTTGTAAGCTCTTGTCTCACAGATTGGATCACTAAATAACTCCACCAACCAAAATTCGACCTCTAGTGGACTTCCTTCTCAATCCTTACCCAATCCCAAGGGTGGGATCAATGCCATCATTCTGAGATCCGGAACCACATTGCAAGAGAGGAACCAAGAGGAGCCAAGTCCACCAGAACACACCCCAGCTGAAGATGTAATGGAAATGGAAGATGCTGAAGAGGAAGAAGACACATAGGACATAGTTGAAGAAGAGGAAACTAAACCACAGGGTGAAGCACCAAAGGATGCTGAAACTGCGGATAACACCCGTCCTGTCCCTTTTCCACAACTCACAAGGAAGCCCAGGAAGCAGATGGAACTCGATCCCAAAATGGTAGAAATATTAAAAAAGGTTGAGGTAACCGTTCCCCTTTTTGAGGTTATTCAATAGGTACCTAAATATGCGAAGTTTCTAAAGGATTTATGTATACATAAGGATAAAATTAATAAATTAGAAACCATTCCTTTAGGTAGTTCTATCTCTGCTTTAATGGGAGGTATACCTGAAAAATGTAGTGATCTAGGTCCATGTATGGTTAACTGTACTATTGGAGGTGTGATATTTTCTGACTGCATGTGTGATTTAGAAGCGTGTGTTAGTATAATGCCTTTGTCTATATATAATGCTTTAAGGCTCCCTCCCTTAAAAAGGTCGGCAGCTCGTTTTGTGTTGGCAGATAAAAGCATTATCACAGTGATTGGAGTTGCTGAAGATGTATTAGTGAGCATCAAGGAGCTCATGTTTCCCATTGATTTCTATATCCTGGAAATGCCCCCTACTGACTCCGGAAGGCCATCCTCAATCCTACTTGGAAGACCATTCCTGAAGACTTCAAAGTTCAAGCTGGACGCATTTTCAGGAACTTATTCTTTTGAAATAGATGACAGAATAGTGAAATTCAGTTTAAATGAAGCTATGAAGCACCCTCCGAAAGATTATTCTATCTCCCAGTGTGACATCATTGATGAAACTGTAGCTGAAGTTCACCAGGAAGAATTAGAAGAGAAGTACATAGGGCAAGGTCCAAGTGTGGGGACATTTTCAGAGGACAATGAGAGCACTTTACCATTATCACCAGCTCCGAATAATCCAGAGCCTGGTCATGAGCAGAAATTAGAATTAAAACCCCTCCCTCTACACCTCAAGTATGCTTACCTTGAGGACAAGTAGAAGTTTCCAGTTATTATTGCGAGGGAGCTTACTTCCCAACAAGAAGAATAGCTACTCAGTGTACTGAGAAAACATAAGAAAGCGATTGGATGGAGCTTGGCGGATATAGTGGGTATCAACCATCAAGTTTGTGAGCACAGAATATTCTTAGAAGAGGGAGCAAAACCTGTCCGTCAACCGCAAAGGAGATTGAATCCTACCATCTTAGAAGTTGTCAAGAAGGAAGTGACCAGACTACTTGAAGCAGATATCATTTATCCCATCTCAGATAGCGAATGGGTCAACCTAGTACAAGTTGTGCCCAAGAAGTCTGAGTCACAACAGTAAGAAATGAGCAAGAAGAGCTTCTGACAACTAGAGTGTAGAATTCATGGAGAGTTTGCATTGACTATAGGCGTCTCAACCAAGCCACTCGCAAGGATCATTACCCCTTGCCATTCATTGATCAGATGTTTGATCGCCTGTCAGGTAAATTCCATTACTGCTTTTTAGATGATTATATAGGCTACTTTCAAATTCATATAGCCCCTGAGGATCAGGAAAAGACTACTTTTACATGTCCTTTTGGAACTTATGCTTATAAGAGGATGCCATTCGGTTTATGCAATGCACCAGCTACTTTCCAAAGGTGCATGATGAGTCTTTTCTTTGACCTTATTGAGACTTGTATGGAAGTTTTTATGGATGACTTTAGCGTATATGGTGATTCATTTAGCCTTTACTTGGATAGTTTATCTAGAGTATTGGACAAGTGTGTTAGTTCAAACCTTGCTTTAAAATTTGAAAAGTGTCATTTTATGGTGAAACAAGGAATTGTTCTAGGGCATGTTGTTTCTGATACTGGTATCTCTGTAGACCCAGTGATAAACCCCGATTTCGTAGTTTATTTTGTGCTTATTTTGGGGGATTTATCCACCTTTTCCCACATTTATTCAATGGAATAGCATGGTTTTGTAATTCTCCCTTGAATTATGGTTAAATGTAAAAACATGCTTTTTAGGCCCTAATTTGGTGATTTTAGATCCACTTTAATTCCATTCGATGCCTTGATGTGTTTGTTAAGTAATTTCAGGTTCATAAGGCAAGTATTGGATGGAAGAAATGAGAAGAAAAGCATACAAAAGGAGAATGCATGAAGAAACAAAGATTTGGAATGTATCAACGGACGCACACGCGTACAAGGCGAGCACGCGCAGAAGTGGTTTTTCACAAGGACGCGCCCGCGTACAAACCGCTTCCGCGCAGATTGGGAATTTGCCAGCGACGCGCACGCACACATGGCGCGCGCGCGCCGATACTCTTACTTGGCCCACTTAATGGCAAAATGCTGGGGGCGATTTCTGAGCTGCCCAGGCCCAAATCCAACTTGTTTCTGAGTGTATTTCATGCAGAATAGAAGTCCAAGCAAAGGGAGAGCAATTAGTTTTAGCCAACATGAGCCTTTAGTTAGTTTTTAGAGAGAGAAGCTCTCTTTTCTCTCTAGAATTAGGTTAGGATTAGGTTAGATTATTTTATTTTCATGTTTAATTACTTGATCTTATTTAGTTTCTTCTATAATTTCTCTTTTCTAAATCATAATTCTCTTAGTTTTTATGTTAACCTTCCCTTTACCTTTCTTTTGTGATGATGAACTCATGTTGGATTTATTTATATTTAATGCAATTCTAATGTTGATGATTCTTTAATTGATGTTGATTGCTTGTTTGGACCTTAAAGTAGATTGTGAGCATTCTTGGTTTGGAAGGAGTGATTGGGCAATCTTGAGTCATGAAAACCCAACTTACGTTGGTGATTTAGAATTGTTAACTAGTATTGTTTCCATTAACGCTAACCTTTTGCTAATTTAATTAGTAAGATTGGTTAGGACTTTTGGATTGAGATTAGCTAGTCTCGTTAGACTTTCTCCCAATTTGTTGGAGATGACGTAATGAGATAAATTCTTGTTTATAATTGTGACTCGATTAATTGGTCTTGTTTGACATTCTCCCGATATGTGAGTTAACTAAACAAGATAAATTAATCATGCATGACTAGGATAGAAAGCCTAAGATCTCAATTCAATGCCATGAATGTCTATCTTCCTTAATTGCTTCTTTTAATTGTTTGCTTAATTTACTTTCCATGCACAATTAAATTCCTTGTTGATCATCAACCAAAACCCCCCTTTTTTCCCCTCTAGCCAATACGCATGCACTCTGTTGGTTCCTAGGGAGACGACCCGGAGTCCAAATACTCCGGTTATAAATTCATTTGGGGTTTGTTACTAGTGACAACCTAAATTTTTGCATGAGAAGACTCTTGATTGGTTTGGAAACTATACTTTACAACGAGATTTCATTCATTTGAGGAAATTCTAAACCGTCGAGAGTTTAATCTTCATCACCCAGCAAAGTTGGATGTTATTTCTAGTTTACCTTACCCCTCCTTCGTGAGGAAAGTCCGTTCGTTCCTCAGCCATGCAGGTTTTTACAGGAGATTCATTAAGGACTTCAGTAAGGTAGCATTACCTTTATCCAGATTGCTGCAAAAAGATATCGAGTTCGAGTTCAGTGAAGATTGTGAGCAAGCTTTTAATAAGCTGAAGACCGCCCTTACTCAAGCTCCAATTGTGAGAGGACCAGACTAGAGTCAGCCATTTGAAATCATGTGCGATACTTCCAATCATGTAGTAGAAGCAGCGCTGGCTCAGCGCGAAGGTAAGGACCCTTTTGTCATTGCTTATGCGTCTAAAACTTTAGACGCTCCTCAGTCTAATTACACTACTACTGAAAAAGAGCTCTTAGCTATTGTGTTCACTCTGGATAAATTCCGAGCCTATTTACTTGGTACTAAAGTAGTAGTGTACTCAGACCACGCAGCTCTAAAGTATTTATTAGCTAAGAAGGAGTCCAAACTAAGGCTTATACGTTGGATACTGCTACTACAAGAATTTGATATAGAAATTAAGGATAGGAGTGGTAACCAGAATCTAGTGGAAGACCACTTGAGTCGCCTTAAGCACATTACGGATGTCTCCACTCCTATAAAAGATAATTTCCCATTCGACAACTTACAAGCAGTATTTGAAGTAGTCCCTTGGTCTACGCTTGTAGCTAATTATCTAGTCAGCCGCACTTTTCCTCCAGACTTTACTAAGCATCAAAGAGACAAGCTGAAAAGCGAGTCCAAATATTATATATGGGATGACCCATATTTATGGAGGTGTGGTGCTGACCAGGTAATTAGACGATGTATGCCTCAATCAGAATTCCAGTCCATTTTAGAGGCCTGCCACTCATCTGAGAGTGGAGGACATTTTGGTCCTCAGAGAATAGCTAGAAAAATTTTAGACTGTGGATTCTAGTGGCCTACTTTTTTTAAAGACGCTGCTGAATTTTGCAAATCTTGTTCCCCATGCCAAAGGTTTGGTAATATATCCAAGAGGGATGAGATGACTCAACAGATTATGCTTTTCTGTGAAATTTTTTATGTTTGGGGCATTGACTTCATGAGTCCATTTCCAAATTCTAATGGTTACTTTTATATATTGTTAGCTGTGGATTACGTTTCTAAATGGATGGAAGCAATTCCTACTCGCACTGATGATGCTAACACTGTTGTTTCCTTTGTTAGAAACCATATCATCTGTCGCTTTAGATCACCACGAGCTATCGTGATCGATTAAGGTACCCATTTTTGTAACAGGAGACTAACAGGATTACTGAAGAAGTATGGGATAATTCATAAAGTGGCAACAGCCTACCATCCCCAGACTAATGGACAAGCCGAGGTGTCTAACCGAGAAATAAAGCCTATATTACAGAAGATAGTCAAACCTCATAGAAGAGACTGGAGCATCAGACTATAAGATGCACTCTGGGCATACAGAACGGTATACAAGACACCCATTGGAATGAGTCCCTTCCGCTTAGTTTATGGTAAAGCCTGTCATCTCCCAGTTGAAGTAGAGCACAAAGCCTTTTGGACAGTGAAGGAGTGCAACATGAGATTTAAGAAGGCCGGAGCTGAAAAGAAGCTGCAACTGTAGGAATTAGAAAGCCTTCGCCTAGAAGCTTATGAGAACTCCAGGCTTTACAAGGAAAAGATGAAGGTTGTGCATGATAAGCACATCAAGAGGAGAGAGTTCCAACCGGGGGACTTAGTCCTCCTTTACAACTCCAGATTGAGGCTCATGCCAGGCAAGTTGATATCAAGATGGGACGGCCCGTATAGAGTAGAGAAGGCTGAGCCATACGGAGTTTTTCACCTGAGTCATCCTTCAAGCTTTGAATTCATCAAAGTCAATGGACATCGCTTAAAGCTTTATCATTGTGAAAAGATGAAGAATAAGAAGGAGCTAGAGATCTTCCTCTTGGAAGATCCACCCACAGCAGAAGACTGAGCTAATGGAGCGTCCAACTTAAGGACGTTAATGCAAAGTGCTAGGTGGGAGACAACCCACCATGGTATGATTGTTCCTTTCTCTCTTCTTAGTTTCCTTTTTCAATAACTCCTCTCCATACTAGTGCATATAGTTTTCATTTGCATATTGCATAAAAAAAGGAAAAAGAAGAGAAGAGAGAGGAGGAAAGCGGCATGCGACGCGACAGCGTCACCGACGCGTCCGCGTCGTATTGGCCCTAGGAAGAAAAGCAAACTTAACAGAGAGTCACGCGAAAGCACGGCTGGAGGCGTGCCTTTGGCACAACTTAATCCACGCGACCGCGTCCCCGACGCGTCCGCGTCATGTGGGAAAAATGCCTCCCACGCATCTGCATCAAGCACGCGAACGCGTGCCCTGAAAATCGACGTAAGAAAGGGTGTATGGCAGAATGTTACGCTGGACCGGGGCTGGAATGATGCTAGTCGCACAAGCCCCACCACGCGAACACGTGCCCCACGCATCCGCGTCGTTTTCCAGTTTTGGCCATTCACGCGATCGCGTCCACCACACGAATGCGTCACCTTGAAATTTGGCAACAATGAGTTTCGAATAGAGAGTTGTGCGGGTGCGAGGCTGCCCTCGCGCCACTAGCACAGAACAAGTCATGCGTCCGCGTGACCGATGTGTCCGCGTGACCGACGCGTCCGCGTCGATTCATATACGCGCTTTTTGTGCGAACGCGTAACCCACGCGTCCGCGTCACCTGTGCTGCACATCTTATCCAAATCTGCCAAAATATCTTATCTTACTCTTCCCCAAATCCTACTTTGTCTTTTCCCTTCTTCCTCCCTCCCTTCTTCTTCCTTCTTCCTTCTTTCTCACTTTCTACTTTCTCTCTCTCACCACCATTATCAAGGTTTTTCTTTTCTTCTTCCCTACTTCCTTTTCTATTCTTCCTCTTATTTTTATGTTCTCTTATTCTTTTTCTTTCTACTTTCACTATCCTTGTTTTCTTTTTCTTTCTTCCTCTTTTTATTGGTGTTAGAAATTTATTTGGGTCATTATTTCTTATATTTTGCTTGTGGATTATTAAGGAATTATTTGACGATTATATATTAATTTTTAAGGGTTGCTTGCATGTTCAATTTAATACTTTTAATAGCTTATTCACCATGCATGCTATGTGTTTGTGAAAACGCCCGTATGGCATTGTGCACTATTTTTAGCTTTCTTTTATTCTACTACTCTAAATGCTTGCTTTTCAAAAAAACTCTTTTTATATTATATTATTTAAATATAATTGTTATTACAAACAGGTTATTAGTTTGAAAGGCTTGGTAATCTAACTTGGACATTGAATGCTTGATCTATGCTACTCATGCCTTTGCCGGCATGCCAATAAACACCTTGCATTTAAGTGTCACCATATGCACTTGCTATATTTCCATTGATGATCTTTCACATGTAGTCATGACCATGTGCGCATTGATTATCACCCATAATATTTGCTCCCTTGCTCGAACCCTTAGCTTTACATATTACTTTCTTTTTTTCCTTTTTCAGGATGGCCACCAAGAAAGGAAAAGAGAAAGCTACTCCCAAACCACAAGCAAGGAGAGGAAGAAAAAGAGCATTAGTGGCAGAGCCATCTTCAACTGCAGTCAAGCCTTTAACAAAATGAATTAAGAGGATTATAAAGGTCGATGAAAAAGAGAAAGCCTTCCCAGCAAAGGACACTGCACGATTTCCCAACCGCTAGTGTGAGCAGATGTTCCCCATCCTGGCAGCAAGGAATTACAACAACGAATACCTGTTTATCCTCCCGACTCGTATTACTGAATTTGTTGAGCCACGAATCAAACAAAGACACTGGGGATTCCTACAAAGACAGCCACGACAGGTTAATCTCTCATGGGTAGTCGAGTTCTACTCTAATTTTCACTTGCCAACCTTGCAGTCTGTCTATGTCCGTCAGAAGCAAATCTCCATTACAGAAGAGGCCATTCAACGAGCGTTGGACCTTCCCCCTACCCCAGAAGGACTGGACGCATTTCAAGAGGCTGCACTCAAGCGCCAGACGTACCAATTTGACTGGGACGCTGTTCTCAGAGTTATCGTACAATCTGGCAGCAGATGGATTTATGGATACCATCGTTCCTGACCTAAGGGAATTTTGGCTTCCGCACTTACCTTGGAGGCTCGCGTATGGGCACAGATTATGTCCCATTACGTCTTTTCGAGCACTCATGAGCCTCCTTCACTGCAGACATGGCCGTTTTACTATGGTGCATCCTTACAGACCAGCCTCTAAACCTACCAAGACACATCCGAAATGTCATGGGACACGTACAAATTGCGGGCAACTTACCTTTTCCTGCATTGGTCTCAGATCTTGTCTCAGCAGCCGGAGCCTCCTACAGAGCTGGGGACACCAAAGCCATGCTTCCACGGGATGATCAGTACGTCCCTAACGGGAAATATCTCAGGCCACCAACAGCCACTACCAGCCAGTCCGCAGAACAAGCTGCAGACATTCTCCCTTCCACACCACAAGCACCTTCAACAAGTCAGCTGCTCCATCAAATACTAGAGAGGTTGGACCGACAAGACCAGAAAACGAAGTTACGAGAGCACCGTAACCAGCGCCGTTTCAAATACCTCAAGGAGCTACTCACAGGCATCCACAGACCTAAAAAAGACCCAGACACTCCGGACTCCACTTCCTTTACCAGCACAGGGAGCCATGACGGTCCCGACTGTGGAGATACTGCTACCAGCCTACCTTTGTTCCTGACAGATGGCACCAAAGACGGTACAAAGCCTTAAGTGTGGGGAGGTCGGTCAGTACCTGACTTCCGGAGGTAATTTCTCTTCCTTAACACCAATAAAATAGAATATTTAGTTAGTTTTTCTTTTTTCTTTTTTTTAGGATAGATTGCATAGTAATAGGTTAATTGCATGCATGTTCTACTTGATTGAAAAGATAATAAGTTTCTCCTAAGACCTGAAATTTTTCACTAATTTAAATCAAAACCTTTATGTTAAATTTGTTTGAAGTTGTAATTGGAACATGGTTTTCAAGCTAAGAAATACACAACCTGTGAGACTTTGAGCCCAAATACATGGTTACATTATTTAACCATAACTATTTTATTCTTGTGTGTTTACTTCTCTATGATTGTAATTTGAATTTTGTTTTATCCTATATGTCCAATGTTAATGTGTTATATGCATGCATATGATTGAGGCCATTATTTGTTTAGCTCACTTACCCCAAATAAGCCTACCCTTTAAATTACCGTTGTTAGCCACTTTGAGCCATTTTAATCCAATTTGTTCTACATTTTACCACGTTACTAACCTTAAGCAGAAAAATAATTAAACATCCCAATTGAATCTTTGGTTAGCTTAAGATAGAAATTGTGTGTTAATCGAGTATGGGAAGATTGTGGGAACAAGGGTTAACAAAGGAATGTGTCATGATGGAAATTTGGGTACCTACTCATGTGAAACCATAAAAGAAAATTAAAAATCTATGTGCATTTATAAGCTATTTTAAAATTTTTTTTAAATAAATCTAAATAAGGGGACAAAATTACCCCAATGCTAAATTAAACAATCAATGCACATGTGATAAAATTAAAACAAAGGTTGATGCATGAGTATGGAAAGTGAAAAGGAAATTCTGGGTAGCTAGGTATGAAATTTGAATTTATATAGGATATACATATATGATTAGGTGAAAGCTTGGGTTAATTAAAGATTCAATTTATAAGCTCACTTAGCCGTATATACCCTTACCCTTACCTTGGCCCCATTACAACCCTGAAAAGACCTCATGATGTTTGCATTGGTACATTAAATGTTGTTGATTGGTTAGGTGAAGAACAAAAATCAGAAAGCATGATTAGAGAAGGATAGAGTGGTTACCCTATAAACTAGAGAGATTAGAATGCACACAGACCACCAGTTTTATTTTTTAAAAAGGGTTCAATGCTCGACTCCATGTCCCCTGCTTTCACGAGCTGTCTTCTTATAAATTTACCTGCTTTTACTGTATGATTTAAACTAGTGGAATCTGCTCTATGTTCTGTCTTAGAGAACTCATTTATTTTTAATCAGATAGACAAAATCATATAGTTGCATTCATATACATAAGTTACATTGCATGAGTCTTACATGTCCCTCTTCATTCATATTTATCTCCTTCAACTAAGCATGAGGACATGCTAATGTTTAAGTGTGGGGAGGTTGATAAACCATTATTTTATGATTTATATTGTGCTTAATTGTATGGTTTTATCAAGTCTTCACCCACTTATTCATATGATTAGCATGATATTACAAGTCCTTCCCAAAATTGTTCCATGGTTGAAAAATTGCTTCCTAAAGATCTTTTAATTATATATTTTTACTCTCCTATATACTGTTCGATGTCGTGATCTGTGTGTTAAGTGTTTCAGGCTTCATAGGGCAGGAATGGCTTAGAGAATGGAGAGGAAGCTGACAAAAAAATGGAAGGAACACAAGAAATTGAGGAAATCGCAGTGACGCGCTTGCGTGCCTGACGCGAACGCGTGAATTGGAAGCTGCACGAGTGACGTGAATGCGTGGATGACGCGCACGCGTGGCAAGGAAAAAACGCTGGATGATGCGAACGCGTGGATGACACGATCGCGTGACGTGCGCGATCTACAGAATTTGCAGAAATCGCTGGCGTGGATTCTGGGCCGCATCTGAACCCAGTTTTCGGCCTAGAAACACAGATTAGAGCCAGGGAACATGCAGAGACCAAGGAGGACATTTCTTCGGCATAATTTCTAGTTTTAGATCTGACTTTACTCCTCTTCTATGTTTTCTCTCTATACATTCATAGTTCTTAGGTACCCCCACCCTCCGGTGACAAAGGATCAGCAGTGCAGCCAGTCCAACAAGTCGGACACGACAGCTTCGGCCGCTACCCCCAGTCGGACACGTCATCTCCGACCAGTACAAAAGATCTCGACCGAGATCGACCTACAGTTTCAGGTAACCCTCGGAACAGATACTAATATGAAAAAGTACCTGGAAGAAACACTAGAATAATTATCCCAATTCCAAGTAGGAAAGGTCAAGCACATAACTCAAAAATTCAACAGCCGAGTTGATGCCATCTCTAAATTAGCTAGCACTAAGCCATGGGACAATAATAGAAGCCTGATTAGGGAAACTATTCATACCCCTTCAATGACCAAAAAAGTCGATAAGTTCAGATACACTGACAGTCACTAACCTAAATCTTGGATGGACGACACCCATCATTGAATACCTCAAATTTGACATATTATTGAATACTTCAAATCCGACATCCTCCCTGAAAAGGAAAAAGAAGCAAGGAGACTCATAAGGGACACACAGAACTATACTTTAGTCCACAATATACTCTATAGAAGAAGAATCTGCACACCCGTACTAAAGTGTGTTCCGACTTCATTAATAGATGAAGATCTACAAGAAGTCCATAGTGGCACTGTGGAAGTCACTTGGGAGCTAGATGACTAGCTAAGAAAGTCTTGCCAGCAGGATTCTACTAGCCAACCTTGCAAAAAGAAGCGGCTGACTTTGTTAAAAGATGCCACCCTTGCCAAAAACATGCTAATTTCCATGTGGCACCACTAGAAGAGCCCATTAGTGTTACCTCACCATAGCCATTCGCAAAATGGGACTTGGACCTCCTCGAACTATTTTCTCAAGCACTCATTCAGGTAAGATACCTCATATTCAGGATTGCTTACTTTACTAAGTCAATCAAGGCAGAACTTTTAGAAATTATTACGACCCAAAGAAGTCAAAAATTTCTCTACAAGGGAATTGTTACCCTATTTCTAGTCCCATACTCCATCACCACGGATGATGGTACCCAGTTTATCGACTCAACATTCAAAGGTCTAGTGACAACTCAAGATTAAGCATCAGTTCACGTCGGTAGAGCACCCTCAGGCCAATGGACAAGCATAAACTGCGAATAAAGTCATACTGGCCAGACTCAAGTGAAAACTATAAGATGCAAAGGGTGCTTAGGCCATAGAACTCCCCCAAGTCTTGTGGGCATATTAGACAACTCCCCATTCAACAATTGGGAAATTCCCATTTCGACTTGCTTATGGCATAGAAGCCATGATTCCAATAGAGGTTAACAAAGAAAGTCTAAGGGTAAGATTCTAAAACAAAGTGGAAAACGTACGAGCTCAAAGGGAAGAACTCGATCTACTTCCAGGAGTCCGAGAACAAGCTCGAATAAGAGAGGAAACATTGAAACAAAGAATGACCCTAAGATACAACAAGAAAGTCATCAGAAGAAACTTCGCCATAAACAACCTCATGCTAATCCGAAATGACATCAGAGTGCAGAAGTCGGACGAAGAAAAGCTAGCTGCAAAATGGAAAGGACCTTACAAGATCATTAAAGTCTTGGGAAAAGGTTAGTTCAAAGTGTTTGACCTCAAGGGAAATAAACTCCCACGATCGTGGCATGCATAATACTACAGCTAGGAACCAAACCTTGTACCCTGGCGTACTCTTTTTTCTGACTTTATGGTTTTTTTCCGACAAGAGTTTTTCTTGAATAGGGTTTTAACGAGGCACCATAACAAGGGATGGGAGTTACAATAGAAAAGCTCTTAGTAGTCAAATAGCATTCGTAAATTATTCTTTCAATAATGATAATTCATTATTTATTCCATTGATTATCCTATTAATGCACACTAATTTAAGCTAAAAAAATTGCAAAAATCATTGCCCCACCTAAGATGGTTGGCCAGATAAACTGATGAGGTTCAAATTAGTGTAAGTTATACTTGCAGATCGTGACCAAAACTCTATAAACCACTCATATAAAACAAGTTAGTACAAGAGGTGGATGCAAAACGACTTGTAAAAGTAACTTAATAACAAAAAATGACCGACCTCAAAAGGTCAGGGCTAAGTCTTTCGAAATGGAAAAAAGAATTATCATAGCTTCCTAAAAGATGAACTCCAAGAGTTATTTGACTTTTGAAAACTCACACGAGTTGAAAAAGGATCAATAACATAGAAAAATATTTGCATAAATTCAAAGATAAATGCTATTCGGAAAACATTTTTCTTATCAGAAATGCAAAGTCAAAACTGTAAAAACACTTATAATAATAAGTGTAACAAAAGTTACGACATCTCAAATGACCCTCAAAAGGGGAAGCATCCATTAGAGAAGTGTTTAAAAATCATCTAAACTAAGCTATTACAAAATAAAATTGCTCGCAAGACCTACAGATCGGGCTGCCAAATACCAAGAAAAGAAATTAAGAGGGAGGATCTTGTTCGCCAGAAGTCATGTTGGAAGTTTTTTGAAGTTGAGCCAAGGCGGTATGGAGGGTTTCTTCAATGTGACTCGTGGAGAAGGAGGGTTCCTCGTCCATCCAAGTTGGAAAGCTTTGGGATGCTTCCTCAACTTGGGATCCCGATGTCTTAAGATTTTTAGAAGCAGGATCATCCTCGGGAGGAGGAACAGTTTTCCCGTTAATCACAACCATATCGAGATTAATAAGGGAGAGATCTACCTCAGGAGCAATAACCTGGAATTGATCTTCTAAGTTCTCGATCATCTCGTCCATGCCCTGGGCGATCGACTCCTCTAGATCGGAAAATCCCTCCTTCAACCTACAAATCTCTTCTACCAAGTCAAACTTCTCCCCAAAAGCTCGGGTATAACTCTCCTCAGCCTTCTTCTTTAGACCCTCTACCATGACACAGGCAGCTTGAGCATGCTCCCTCTCCCGAAGTTTTAAAAGATCAGTAATGAAAGTTCCCTTCTCATTCTCCCACTCTTGTTTAGACTCTCGCAAGGATGCCCCCTTAGCCTGCAAGTCCGTTAGATTTCATTGAGTGGCACTGATGAGCGGATAATTTATACCCTTTTTTCCAACAGCTGATTAGCCGTGCAGAGATCGTACCTGGTATTTTTCATCCGAAAGGATCATACAGCTTGCCATGGAAGGGAGCACGCATGGTTAGAAGAAGACAATAGGAAAGCAGAGGTTCAGAAGCAACAAAGCATCTCCAAACGCTTATCCAAAATTCCCACCAATGAATTACATAAGTATCTTTATTTTATTTTATGTTTATTTACCTTTTAATTATCTAAACCTCAACCAATTGAATCCGCCTGACTGAGATTTACAAGATGACAATAGCTTGCTTCAAGCTGACAATCTCTGTGGGATCGACCCTTACTCACGTATGGTTTATTATTTGGACGACCTAGTGCACTTGCTGGTTGTGAGGAGTTGTGAAAAGTGTGAATCACAATTTCGCCCACCAAGTTTTTGGCGCTGTTGCCGGGGATTGTTCGAGTTTGGACAACTGACGGTTCATCTTGTTGCTTAGATTAGGTAATTTTATTTTATGTTTAAACTTTTTATTTTAATTTTTGAAAAATTGAAAAAAAAATATAATAAAAAAATTGTGTTTTCGAAAAATTCAAAAAAAATGTGTTCTTTAGAATTTTTAAGAATGAATTCTAGAGTTTCATGAGATATGTTGAAGCTTGGCTGGCTGTTAAGTCATGTCTAATCTTTTGGACTGAGGTTTCCGCTTATCTTTGCAGGAGCCTTTTGGTTCCCATCAATTTGGCTGTTGTATGTAATGCTCTGCTAAAGCTTGGCTGGCCATTTGGCCATGTCTAATTCTTTTGGACTGAAGCTTTAGACTAACATTACATGATTCCAAGAATTCTTGTTAAAAAATTTGTATTTCTTTAATTTCTTCTTCCAAAATAATTTTGAAAAATACAAAAAAATTAATAAAATCATAAAAACCAAAAAAATTTTTATGTTTCTTGTCTGAATCTTGTGTCAAATTTTAAGTTTGGTGTCAATTGCTTGTTTTAACTTTTCTCAAAATTTTCAAAAATTCATGCATGGGTTCTTTCTTGATCTTCAAGTTGTTCTTGATGATTGTCCTTTTTTGATCTTTAAATTTTCTTGTTTTGTGTCTTTTCTTGTTTTTCATATACATTTTCAAATCCATAATGTCTAAACATTAAAAATTTTTAATTTGGGTGTCTTGCATGTCTTTCTTTTCTTAAAAATTTTCAAAAATATGTTCTTGATGTTCATCATGATCTTCAAAGTGTTCTTGGTGTTCATCTTGACATTCAAAGTGTTCTTGCATGCATTTTTGTTTTGATCTTAAATTTTTATGTCTTGTGTCATTTTGTTGTTTTTCTCTCTCCTCATTAAAAATTTAAAAATAAAAATATCTTTCCCTTATTTTACTCATAAATTTCGAAATTTTCGGTTGATTTAGTCAAAAGTTTTAAATTTTAGTTGTTTCTTGTTAATCAAGTCAAAATTTCAAATTAAAAATTTTATCTTTTCAAATCTTCTTCAAAATCAAATCTTTTTTATTTTTCTTTCATGTTTTTCAAAAATTCTCCAAAATTAATTTTCAAAATCTTTCTCTTATTTGTATTTCATATTTTTTGAAATTATTGCTAACATTTAATGTTTTGAGTAAAAAAAATTTCAAGTTGTTACTTGCCTATTCAGAAAGGATCAATCTTTAAATTCTAGAATCATATCTTTTAGTTTCTTGTTAGTCAAGTAATCAACCTTAATTTCAAAAATCAAATCTTTTTGAATTTCTTTTTCAAATCTTTTTCAAAATAATTTCAATCATATCTTTTTCAAAACTTAATTTCAAAATATTTTTCTAACCTCTCATCTTTTCAAAATTTATTTTCAAATCTTTTTCAATTAACAAACAAGTCAAGTAGGATTTTTCAAGTGTTTGTTTTAATTTTAAAAAGTTTACTATTTCTTATCTTTTTCAAAACCACCTAACTACCTTTCTCTCTAATTTTTCAAAAACTCCTCACCACTTTTTCAAAATTCTTTTTAATTAACTAATTGTTTTAAATTATAATTTTATTTTATTTCTTTTAATACTTTCGAATTCTCACTAATAATTAAAACAAAAACAAAAATATTTTTCTTTTCTTTTTAATTAATATTCGAATACTCTCTCTCTCTCTCTCTCATCTCTTTCTATTTATTTTATTTATTTACTAACACTTTTCTTCTTCTTATAATTCGAACCCTCCCCCTCTCTCTGTGTTCGAACTCTTCTCATTCTATCTCTATCTCATTCTTTTATTCTTCTACTCACATAAAAGAATCTCTATACTGTGACATAGAGGATTCCTCTTCTTTTCTATTCTCTTCTTTTTCATATGAGTAGGAACAAAGATAAGAACATTCTTGTTGAAGCTGATCCGAAACCTGAAAGGACTCTGAAGAAGAAGCTAAGAGAAGCTAAAGCACAACACTCTGGAAAGGACCTTACAAAAATTTTTGAAAAAGAAGAAGACATGGCAGCCGAAAATAACAACAATGGTGGAGATGCAAGGAAGGTACTTGGTGACTTTACTGCACCAACTTCTGACTTCTATGGAAGAAGCATCTCAATTCCTACAATTGGAGCAAACAACTTTGAGCTTAAGCCTCAATTAGTTTCTCTAATGCAACAGAATTGTAAGTTTTATGGACTTCCATTAGAAGATCCTCATCAGTTCTTAGCTGAATTCTTGCAAATCTGTGACACTGTTAAGACTAATGGGGTTAATCTTGAGGTCTAAAGGCTTATGCTTTTCCCCTTTGCTGTAAGAGACAGAGCTAGGATATGGTTGGACTTACAACCTAAAGAAAGCCTGAACTCTTGGAAAAAGTTGGTCAATGCTTTCTTGGCCAAATTCTTTCCACCTCAAAAGTTGAGCAAGCTTAGAGTGGAAGTCTAGAAAGGTGAATTCCTCTATGAAGCTTGGGAAAGATACAAGCAATTGATTAGAAGGTGTCCTTCTAACATGCTTTCAGAATGGAGCATCCTATGTATATTCTATAATGGTCTGTATGAATTGTCCAAGATGTCCTTGGATCACTCTGCTGTTGGATCTCTTCATCTGAAGAAGTCGCCTACAGAAGCCCAGGAACTCATTGAAATGGTTGCAAATAACCAGTTCATGTATACTTCTGAAAGAAATCCTGTGAATAATGGGATGACTCAGAACAAAGGAGTTTTTGAGATTGATACTCTGAATGCCATTTTGGCTCAGAATAAAATATTGACTCAGCAAGTCAATATGATTTCTCAGAATCTGACTAGAATGCAAGCTGCATCCGGCAGTACTAAAGAAGCTTCATCTGAAGGAGAAGCTTATGACCCTAAGAATCCTGGAATGGAAGAGGTGAATTACATGGGAGAATCCTATGGAAACACCTATAATCCTTCATGGAGGAATCAGCAGAAGCCTAATCAAGGCTTCAATAATAATAATGGTGGGAGAAATAGATTTGGCAATAGCAAGCCTTTTCCATCATCTTCTGAGCAACAGACAGAGAATTCTAAGAAGAGCCTCTCTGACTTAGCAACCATAGTCTCTGATCTATCTAAGACCACTCTCAGTTTCATGACTAAAACAAGGTCCTCCATAAGAAATTTGGAGGCACAAGTGGGTCAACTAAGTAAAAGAGTGACTGAAACTCCTCCTAGTACTCTCCCAAGAAATAAAGAAGAGAATCCAAAAAGAGAGTGCAAGGCCATCAATATACCCCACATGGCCGAACCTGGAAAGGAGGAAAAGGCAGTGATTTCCAATAAGGAAGACCTCAATGGATGTCCACTAGCCAGTAAGGAGTTCCTCATTGAGGAACCAAAGGAATCTGAGGCTCATACAGAGACCATAGAGATTCCACTGAACTTACTGTTGCCATTCATGAGCTCTGATGAGTATTCTTCCTCTGAAGAGGATGAAGATATTATTGAAGAGCAAGTTGCTCAGTATCTAGGAGCAATCATGAAGCTGAATGCCAAGTTATTTGGTAATGAGACTTGGGAGGACAAACCTCCATTGCTCATCAATGAACTGAATACCTTGGTTCAACAGAAATTACCTCCGAAGAAACCAGATCCCGGAAAGTTCTTAATACCTTGTACCATAGGCACCATGACCTTTGAGAAGGCTCTGTGTGAAATGGGGTCAGGAATAAACCTCATGCCACTCTCTGTAATGGAGAAACTAGTGATCTTTGAGGTACAAGCTTCAAGAATCTCACTAGAGATGGCAAACAATTCAAGGAAATAGGCTTATGGACTTGTAGAGGATGTCCTAGTGAAGGTTGAAGGCCTATACATCCCTGCTGACTTCATAATCCTAGACATCGGGAAGGATGAGGATGAATCCATTATCCTTGGAAGACCCTTCCTAGCCACAGCAAGGGCTGTGATTGATGTGGATAGAGGAGAGTTAGTCCTTCAATTGAATGACGACTACCTTGTGTTTAAGGCTCAAGGATCTTCTTCTGTAACCATGGAGAAGAAGCATGAAAAGCTTCTCTCAACACAGAGTCAAACAGAGCCCCCACACTCAACTTTTAAGTTTGGTGTTGGGAGGCCACCATTAAAGCTCTGAGTCTCTGTGAAGCTCTCTAAGAGCTCACTGTCAAGCTATTGACATTAAAGAAGCGCTTATCGGGAGGCAACCCAATGTTATTTAATTATATTTATATATTTGTTTTCCATTGTTATTTTTTGTTTTCCTTAGGTTGATGATTATGTGAAGTCACAAAAACAGCTGCAGAATTAAAGTGGAATCAAAAACAGCATAAAAAATAGCACACCCTGGAGGACAGGCTTACTGGCGTTTAAACGCGAGTAAGGATAGCAGAATGGGCGTTTAACGCCCAGTCTGGCAGCATTCTGGGTGTTAAATGATAGAAATGGCAGACAAATTGGTGTTTAACGCCAGAAAAAGATGTCTGGTGTCTAGCTGGCGTTAAACGCCAGAATTGGCAGACAAACTGGCATTTAATGCCAGAAAAGGGTGTCTGCTGGGCGTTAAACGCCAAAAAGGGGCATCAGCCTGGCGTTTAAACACCAGAATGGTACAGGAAGCAGAATTCCTTGACACCTCAGGATCTGTGAACCCCACAGGATCCCCACCTACCCCAACTCACCCTCTATCCTCTTTACAGCTCTCCATAACACTCTTCCCCAAATACTCTTGACTAATCCCATCAATACCTCTTCCCCAAATACCATTCACCTATCAAATCCTACCTTCTTCCCCACAATCTCTTCACCAATAACATCCATCCATCATAAAACCCCACTACCTCACCATTCAAATTCAAACCATTTCTCTCCCAAACCCAACTCCTCATACATGACTTTCCTCTCTCTCTTACCCTATAAATAACCCTCCTTACCACCTTCAATTTCACAAATCTTACACACTTAAACCCCCTTGGCCAAGTTCACTCCTCCCCTCCATTTCCTTCATTTCTTCTTCTTCTCCTTATTTTTTCCTTCTTTTGCTCAAGGACGAGCAAATCTTCTAAGTTTGATGTGGAAAAAGCTCTGATTTTTGTTTTTCCATAACCATTAATGGCACCTAAGGCTAGAGAAACCTCTAGAAAGAGGAAAGGGAATGCAATTTCTTCCAATTCCGAGTCATGAGAGATGGAGAGATTCATCTCAAAAGTCCATCACTAGAAAAAGGATGGAGCAAACATGAGAGCTCACTCATGGACCTCAAAAAGAGCATGAGGAAGTCCCTCATCAAGAAATCTCTGAGATACCTCAAGGGATGCATTTTTCTCCACACAACAATTAGGAGCAACTCAACACTTCTTTAGGAGAGTTGAGTTCCAACATGGGGCAACTAAGGATGGAGCACCAAGAGCACTCCATTATCCTCAAAGAAATCAGAGAGGACCAAAAGGCCATGAGGGAGGAGCAACAAAGGCAAGGAAGAGACATAGAGGAGCTCAAGCACTCCATAAGATCTTCAAGAGGAAGAACTAGCCACCGTCACTAAGGTAGACCCGTTCTTTAATTTTCTTGTTCTTATTTTTCTGTTTTTCAGTTTCTATGCTTTATGTTTTGTCTATTTTTGTGTCTTTATTACATGATCATTAGTGTCTAGTGTCTATGCCTTAAAGCTATGAATGTCCTATGAATCCTTCACCTTTCTTAAATAAATGAAAAATATTTTTAATTACAAAAGAACAAGAAGTACATAAATTTCGAATTTTATCTTGAAATTAGCTTAATTATTTTGATGTGGTGGCAATACTTTTTGTTTTCTGAATGAATGCTTGAACAGTGCATATTGTTGATATTGTTGTTTATGAATGTTAAAATTGTTGGCTCTTGAAAGAATAATGAAAAAGGAGAAATGTTATTGATAATCTGAAAAATCATGAAATTGATTCTTGAAGCAAGAAAAAGCAGTGAACAACAAAAGCTTGCGGGAAAAAAAAAGAGAGAAAAATGGGCGAAAAAATAAAGAAAAAAGAAAAAAAAAAGAAAAAGCAAGCAGAAAAAGCCAATAACCCTTTAAACCAAAAGGAAAGGGTAAAAAGGATCCAAGGCTTTGAGCATTAATGGATAGGAGGGCCCAAAGGAATTGGCCTAAGCGGCTAAACCAAGCTGTCCCTAACCATGTGCTTGTGGCATGAAGGTGTCAAGTGAAAAGCTTGAGACTGAGCGGTTAAAGTCGTGGTCCAAAGTAAAAAGAGTGTACTCAAGAGCTCTGGGCACCTCTAAATGGGGAATCTAGCAAAGCTGACTCACAATCTGAAAAGGTTCACCCAGTTATGTGTCTGTGGCATTTATGTATCCGGTGGTAATACTGGAAAACAAAATGCTTAGGTTCATGGCCAAGACTCATAAAGTAACTATGTTCAAGAATTAACATACTGAACTAGGAGAATCAATAACACTATCTGAATTCTGAGTTCCTATGGATGCCAATCATTCTGAACTTCAAAGGATAAAGTGAGATGCCAAAACTATTCAGAAGCAAAAAGCCACTAGCCCCGCTCATCTGATTAAAACTAATCTTCATAATTTTGGAATTTATTGTATATTATCTTCTTTTTATCCTATTTTGTTTTTAGTTGCTTGGGGACAAGCAACAATTTAAGTTTGGTGTTGTGATGAGCGGATAATTTATACCCTTTTTAGCATTATTTTTACATAGTTTTTAGTATGTTTTAGTTACTTTTTATTATATTTTTATTAATTTTTATACAAAAATTACATTTCTGGACTTTACTATGAGTTTGTGTGTTTTTCTATAATTTTAGGTATTTTCTGGCTGAAATTGAGGGACCTGAGCAAAAATCTGATTCAGAGGCTGAAAAAGGACTGCAGATGCCATTGGATTCTGACCCTCCTGCACTCGAAGTGGATTTTCGGAAAGTAGACATCTTGGGCTTTCCAGCAATGTATAATAGTCCATACTTTTTCCGAGATTTGATGGCCCAAACTGGCGTCCAAATGCCCACCAAAGACCTTATTCTGGAGTAAAACGTCGGAACTGGCACTAGAACTGGAGGTAAACGCCCAAACTGGAACCCAAGCATGCGTTTAACTCCAAGAATGGCCTATGCAGGTGAAAGCTTCAATGCTCAGCCCAAGCACACACCAAGTGGGCCCCAGAAGTAGATTTCTGCACTATCTTCACTTAGTCACTTATTTTCTGTAAACCTAAGTTACTAGTTTGGTATAAATAGCACTTTTTACTATTGTATTCGTATCTTTGGATGAGACTTTATCATCCTTGAACACGTTTATGTTACATGGGGAAGCTGGCCTCACGGCCATGCCTAAACCTTTTTCACTTATGTATTTTCTACGGTGGAGTTTCTACACCCCATAGATTAAGGTTTGGAGCTCTACTGTTCTTCATGAATTAATGCAATTACTACTGTTTTCTATTCAATCACGCTTGATTCTATTCTAAGATACTCACTCGTACTTCAATCTGGAGAATGATATGATCCGTGACACTCATCATTATTCTCAATTTTATGAACGCGTGCCTGACAACCACTTCCGTTCTATTTGAGCTCAACGTAGTCATTGGGTGACAGCTTGAGTGCGTATCTCTTGGGTCTCTGATCCACGGACCGAGTCTGTGAGATCAGAATCTTCGTGGTATAGGCTAGAACCAATTGGCAGCATTCCTATGATCTGGAAAGTCTAAACCTTGTCTGTGGTATTTCGAGTAGGATCTGGGAAGGAATGACTGTGACGAGCTTCAAACTTGCGAATGTTGGGCACAGTGACAGTGTGCAAAAGGACAAGGGTCCTATTCTGACGCTAGTGAGAACCGAGAAATCCGACAGTTGATTAGCCGTGCAGAGATCGTACCTGGTATTTTTCATCCGAGAGGATCATACAGGTTGCCATGGAAGGGAGCATGCATGGTTGGAAGAAGACAATAGAAAAGCAGAGGTTCAGAAGCAACAAAGCATATCCAAACGCTTATCTAAAATTTCCACCAATGGATTACATAAGTATCTTTATTTTATTTTATGTTTATTTATCTTTTAATTATCTAAACCTCAACCAATTGAATGTGCCTGACTGAGATTTACAAGATGACCATAGCTTGCTTCAAGCCGACAATCTCCGTGGGATCGACCCTTACTCACGTAAGGTTTATTACTTGGACGACCTAGTGCACTTGCTGGTTAGTTGTGCGGAGTTGTGAAAAGTATGAATCACAATTTCGCCCACCAGGCACCAAGAGGAGTTTGTTCAAGTTGTCTCAACAAAGCAAAGCAAACCCCAACCATCCTTATCCCACCTCGGGCCAATACTTGAAGATGATTTTTTTATAGAAACATCATCCATACTAATGAAGCTATGAAGAAGTACATGTTTCTCACAAAAGGCCACGACATTAAAACCTTGTTCGTACACACTATCGGATTCAAAAGTCTTGCACTTTTTTGGATTCGACTCAGGAAAAAGGAGGAATAGGGGAATAGTTTTTACATTGGATCCAGTAGGAGGAGTAAGAGGACGAAGAGTAGGATTAGGAAGAACCTTAACTCATGAAAAAAGTCCCAAATCTGACTTGAAGGGAGAGGAGAGGTCACCCAACTTACCGGCCTCTTTAAATTCAATAACTTCGGCAGCAGCATTTTTCTTGGCTTGACGGAGGCTATTGAGAGTGTTCGACCCACTAGTCATCCTCGTTGTGAAACCAAGCATCAAAGTCGGGTTAGATAAGCATAATAAATACGAACAAAATGGTATCCTCAAAATGTAAAGAAATACTAATTAACTCAGTACGAACATAGCTCGACTTCCCTACTAGAAATTTCTTGGTGTCTAGGTTGGAAGCTCCGCCACGGCATTTTTGGAACAAGGCCACCACACACTCCTCTGCCTCATCTAAGTCCTCGAGGTTGTATTTTATAATAGTGAAAAATTCTTTCCAATACAAACTAAAAAGGGCTTCATCTTTCTTAGTCAGAAAGAAAGGTCGGACACTCTCAACAGATTGAAAAAATAATTTTTGAAATCATAAAAAGAATTGTCAAAAATGGAAAAAACCTTCCTCCCTTGAACAGCTCGGAAGGAGATCCATCCCAAGTTCTAGGAACTGAATGGTTTGGTAAGTTGAAAGAGAGAAAGAAAACTTTGGACGATAAGAGAAGGTCAAAAACTAAATGGCCCCCATCTCAAAAGACAAAAACGACGCGATTTGGGGGCACCACAGACTAAAACTCCACGTTCAATATACAAATTTACAGCGAAGAAATAAATTTTTCAAGAAAAGAAAAAAGAACACAGAATTTCCAAACAAGGGAACATTAACAAGAAACCACTACCATTTCTTCACACAAAAATGATGGTACCAGAAGCACATTTACAGAAAATAAAACGAAAGAGGGAAGGCTAACCTTGAAAAATGCCAAATAAAAAAGCACATGTAACAACAAACACACGAACGATCCAAATTCCTCAAGGAAGCACGAGCAGGAATTCGAAACAAGAATGTAAAAATGGAGAAATCTTGAAAGCAAGAGGGCCACAACAAAGAAAGTGAAAGCTTTGAGAGAAAATAAAGAGAAAATGATTCAGAAGAAGCAAAAAGATGAAAGATAAAAGGAGTTGAGAATTTATAAGATCTAAGGCGAAAAAAGAAAAATTCACTCCCCCTCATTTATGATGTGCATGATTACCAATGTTTACCGTAAAAAAATGTGCAAATGATTACGGAAATACGCAACGTTTCAGGTTCAACAAAACATGTTGAGTACCTGACTTAATGCACCAACACCACAAAAGATCATTTTGACCTATAAATGCTTATGTCTGACCTAATGAAGCTTGGTCTCAAGCAGAGGCACTATTCATACCCTGATCCAAAATACAGCTTGGCCCAAAATGAATAAACCCCAATCAAGAGATGTTACCGATCGACACATGTCCAACCTCATAGAGGTATGAGGTCGGACGCCCCAACACCAGTTCAATCCCACTTATCTAAATAACTAACTAACTCCTAAGATATCCCCCATTAATCTGGAAGGGAGATCTCAACAACTTTCCTAACAAAAGGGAATAGTTATCCACTATCAAAGGTAAAACTACTCTAAAAAGGTGGTTATGAACTCTACATCTATACTTATAAATACCCTAACACTCTCAGGTATACTTCGAACCCAACCTACAAAAAAACCTACCTAAAACCCTTGCTAACTTAAGTATCAGAGTCTCTTGCAGGTACCCGCCCCGTCTTGATGCGTGAGCATTTTTTACCATTTTCCCTTTTTTCTAGTTTTTAGTTAGAATTTATTAAGTTTTATTATATTTTAGTGAAAAAAATCCTCTTTGGATGCTACTTTGAATTTTTTTAGTTTTTTTTATAATTTTAGGTGAAATTCGGAGCAAGTTGGCAGAATTTTGAGCGAAAAGGAAAGAAGTTGAAGCACCCCGTTCTAGGCGCTGAATGCCAAGCTGGCGTTTAGCGCCAGCAAGCTTCACAAATATCAATGACTCTGCCCCCTTCTGGGCGCTAAACAACCAACTGACATTTAGTGCCAGGCAGTCCAAGTTGAAGGCCCACTCTTAGAGCATCTCTAGTGGATTTAGCTTTTATTAGTTATCTTATCTTTTATTTTTGTAATTTTTATTTTCAAACAATATCTTTTAGTTTTAGAATTTAGTATATTATTTAATTTTAAATCAAATTAAGTTAGATATAAAAGAGAAAAGATTTACCCTTTAGAGAGACATTCGGATCTTTTCTCTTCTACACTTTTTAGAACCCTAGTTTTTTCTGTAAGTCATGAGCCACTAAACCTCTTTAGTTATGGTTAGGAGCTCTGTATACTTCTATGGATTAAGACTATTACTTTTCTGTTTTAATTAATGTACTGATTCATTTTCAAGGATTACTTTCATTCTTAATTTTATGAATTTGGGTGAAAAAAGAGTATATGACCCTTAACTAAATTACTAAGATATTAGGGTTTAGTTAATTATAGCTTGCCATGAAATGAATCTTACATGATTAAAATAGATGGTAAGAAACCTTAATCTGGAAAAGTAAACATCTCCGACACCTTAACTATTTCTCTCATTGATTTCTACACCAAACGCACTTATTTTCTTTCATTATTCCTGATTTATTGTTTACTGCTTTCAAAACCCACCAAAACAACCTTTTCTACTTGCCTGACTAAGCCAATTAGTTGACTATTGTTGCTCAGTTCCTCAGTCCTCGTGGGATCGACCCTCACTTATTTGAGGTATTACTTGGACGACTCGGTGCACTTATCGGTTAGTTGTGGATATAATAAATTCCGCACCAAGTTTTTGGCACCATTACCAGGGACTGACGATAATTAACAACTACCTGTTGTCTAATTGCTTAGATTAGGTATTTTTCTTAGTTTTGTTTGTTTATTTTTCTTTCAATTTTTGAATTAGGTTTTATTTACTTTTTCTTAATTTTTGATTTTAAGTTTGTGAATTTTCTTTTCTAAAATTTTCAAAAACTTTAGTAATCCTCCTTGTTTAATTTTCAAAATTTGAAGTTTATTTTTCTTTCTTATTTTTCGAAATTTTTTTAGTTTAGTTGTTTGCTTTGTTTTATTTTATCTATTTTTACATAGGATACCTCACAGGGAGCTCTCTATACTCTGACATAGAGACTCCCATTTTTTTTGTTTTCTATTTGTTTATGAGAAGGAACAGGGATAAAGAACCCCTTCTTGAATTTGATCCTGAACTTGAGAGGACCTTCAGGCGGCGTTTGCAACAAACTACAGCTTACTCCAATTGGTGCTAACAATTTTGAGTTGAATCCACAGTTGATCACTCTGGTGCAATAAAACTGTCAGTTTTATGGACTCCCGTAGGAAGATCTGAATTTGTTTATCTCTAATTTTTGTAGATCTGTGACACTGTGAAGACTAATAGAATGAATCCTAATGTATATAAGCTCATGCTCTTTCCATTTGCTGTGAGGAATAGAGCAAAGCAGTGGCTGGACACTCAGCCTAAGGAGAGCTTGGACTCTTGGGACAAAGTGGTCAATGGATTTCTAACCAAGTTTTTCCCACCTCAGAAGCTGACGCTGAGGGTGGATGTTTAGACTTTCAGGCAGAGAGATGGTGAGTACCTCTATGAAGCCCAGAAAAGTTACAAGCAGATGATCAGGAAGTGTCCCCCAGACATATTTTTAGATTGTACCAAGCTGCAGATTTTCTATGATAGCCTCTCTGAGATGATGAGCTCGTTGAGATGGTTGCTAACAACCAATATCTTTACTCTTCTGAGAGAAATTCTGTGAATCTTGGGAATCTGGTAAAGAAAGGAGTTATGGAGGTGGACATCCTAGATACCATTCTAGCTCAGAATAAGATCATGTCACAGAAGATCAGTATGATTTTACAGCACTTTAGTGGGATGCAAATATCAGCTGTTCATACTCAAGATGCATCTTATGACATGACTGGAGGCTTCAACCAAGAGGAGAATTATAGCTATGCTTAACATACTCCTGAACAAGTCAATTACATGGAAAATTCCTCCAGAAATCCAAATAATAATCCTTATTCGAATACATTCAATCAGGGATGGAGGAATCACCTTAACTTTGGGTGGAAAGAGCAACCCTAGAAGCCCCGGCAAAACTTCAATAACAACTCTCAAGGCGATTTTAATCAAAACAAGTTCAATAATTTTAACAACTATCAATTTCAAGCTTCTCAGCCATAGCAGGCGTCCACTCAGCCTCAAAACACTCCTGATTTGGCCACTCTAGTTGTAGAACTTTCCAAGAGCACCTATAGCTTTATGCAAGAGACTAGAGCTTCCATTCAGACCTTGGAAGTACAAGTGGGTCAATTGAGCAAGAGAATACATGAGAGACCTCCTAACACTCTTCCTAGTGACACAGAGGTATATCCAAGAGAAAAGTATAAGGCCCTCAAAATGGCTAATGACCCCATTATGAAAAAGGAGGCACCAGTTGTTAAGGAGTCAAAGGAAAAAGAAGTTCCAGAAAGGGTACACTGACACGTACCCCAGCTAGCGCTACTCAAGAATCTAAAGCACCACGACCTCAGCAGATCCAAGAGGAGACTGATGAGCGGATATTTTATACACTTTTTGACATCATTTTCATATAGTTTTTGTTATGTTTTATTTAAATTTTATTATATTTTTATAGGTTTTAGTGTAAATTTTACATTTTTTGGATTCTACTATGAGTTGTGTTTTATGGTGATTTCAGGTATTTTCTGGCTGAAATCTGAGAGTTTTGACAAAGTCTGATTCAGAGGCAAGAAACGCATAGCAGATGCTGTCAGGATGTGACCTCCGTGTGCAGAAGCAAGTATTTCTGGAGCTAGGGATATCCAAATAGAACGTTCTCAATGGCTATGAAAACTAACATCTAGGGCTTTCCACCAATGTATAATAGTCCATACTTGGAGGAGCTTTACCCTCATTCATACTGGATGTGCACTAAACCTGGTGTTTAGCCTAGAGGATGATTGGTGGCCTCTCAATCGGCGTTGATCACATACAACCTGCTATAGAAGAAATCATTCACAGTTGGAGTAGACAGTAAGAAAGGACTGATCCAGAAGAACAAAGCATCTTCGAAGCCTTAACCATCTTCTTATCATTGAATTCACAACCATTGAGTAACGTTATCTTTATTTTACTTTTATGTACTTAAACAACTAAATAACTTTTCTATCCGTCTAACTAAGATTTACAGGATAACCACTGTTAGATCCAAGCCGACAATCCTTGTGGGATCGACCCTGACTCACCTCAGGTATTACTTGGACGACCCAGTGCACTTGCTGGTTCAGTTGTGCGAAGTTAAATTCCGTGCACCAGAGACCAAGGATGAGCATTTCTCTCATTTCTTGGAAATCTTTAAAAAGTTAGATATTAATATCCCTTTTGCTGAGGTTTTGGAGAAAATGCCTCCCTATGTGGTGTTCATGAAGGGTTGCTATCTGAGAAGAAGGCCCTCAATAAAGATGAAATAATGGTGCTAACCAAGGAATGAAGTACACTCATTCAGAGTAAGCTGCCTAAGAAGATGTCAGATCCAGGGAGCTTTCAGATTCCTTGCACTATTGGGAATATCACTTTTGAAAAGGCTCTTTGTGATCTTGGCTCAAGTACCAATATGATGCCATTGTCTGTGATGTAGAAGCTACAAGTTCAAGAGGCACAGCCTACCATGATAACACTATAGATGCCTGACAAGCCTTTGAGACAGGCATATGGGCTAGTGGAAAATGTGTTGGTCAAGGTTGGAGAGCTTTTCCTCCCTGCAGATTTGTAATACATGATATGGGAGAAGATGCAAATGACTCCATCATCTTAGGAAGACCATTTCTAGTCATTGGGAGACCTCTAATAGATATTGAGAGAGGGGAATTAGTCTTGAGGCTGTGGAAAGACTATTTGGTGTTCAAGGTTTTTAAACGTTCACCACTCTCTGGAGAAGGAGGTACTTGCATGCAAAGCTCAATGCTTAAACCTTCCCCCTTGGAGAAAACCCATACAGTTTTCCTTGATATCAAACCTAAGTTTGGTGTTGGGCATTCACCACGCACCAAGGAGAAATGAGGTCCCAAGAAGTAGGTACCCAAGTGTTGGGCATTCACCACTAGAAGTCTAGTCTTACCTCATACAGTGAATAGGATCCTATCTCTGGAGCATATTGAGTTGATTCATAAGAGCACAGGAAAGAAGTTCAGAGTGAGGGGTGAAGATTTGAGCCCCTATGACCTTCCTCCTTAGAGGAGCTTACCATTAAGCTAGTGACGGTAAAGAAGTGCTTGTTGGGAGGCAACCCAACCAGAAGAATCCTTTAGTTTTAATTCAGTTTGATTTTTCTTTTTTATTTTCATTGATTTTCATAAGTTTTCCTAGGTTTAATATTGTTTATGATCATACACAATGCTTAGAACAGAGACAGAATAACTCAGATGAAAGAGTAGAACACCCTAAAGCAAGGAGTGTTATGGCGCTAAACACCAAGCTGGGCGTTTAGTGCCAAAAGTGGAGCAAATAGGCATGGCATTTCACACCAGAAAGAGAGTAGAGAGGGTTGGTGTTAAATGCCAATCGGGTGTTTAACGCCTAAAAAGGAGCATTTGGCACCCCCACCAAGGGCGCTAAACGCCAGCTGGGCATTTAGCGCCACACATCGTTCGTCCCTTGGTAAAAAAAAAAGTCCATTACTGGCGCTAAATGCCAGGCGGGCGTTTAGCTCTAGGCACCCAGTTTTGAATTCAAAGGAGGGAGCTTAACCCAATGGTTTAACCACCAACCCCAACCTACTTTGACCATTCAACCCACTTCTTCTCTCTCCCCCTTACGCACTATTCCATCCACAATCCATCCCATTGCCCAAAATCACATTCCATCCATCAATCAAATCCCATTCATCTCTCAACTCACCCCCTCCAACAAACACCACTCACCTTTCCTATCAATCTCTCCTCCCTATAACCACATTCAAATTTTCTTTTCCCTTCCATCCTAATGAGTGGATATTTTATACGCTTTTTGATGCTATTTTCCTAGTGTTTTTAGTATATTTTGTTAAGTTTCATTATGTTTTAGTAGGTTTTAGTGAAAAATACACTTTTTGGATACTACTTTAAGATTTTGTGTTTTTCCTATGAATTTAGGTGATTTTTTGGTGAAATTGGCAAGTTTTGGCAAAGTCTGATTCAGAGGCAAAGAAAGGAGTTAGATGTTGTCAGATCCTAATCTCCATGCATTCAAACAAGAATTTCTGGAGCTACAGAGGTCCAATTGATGTGCTCTCAACAGTGTTGGAAAGCTAACTTCTAAGGCTTTCCAGCAATATATAATGGTCTATATTTTTCTTTGGATTGGACTGCCCAAATTGGGCGTTGACCGTCCAAACTACCCTCCTTCTGGCGTTCAACACCCCAAAGCAACCAACCACCCAAGTTGAATGCCCAAACTGGCATTCAACGCCATAAAGGAAGCAAGGAAGAAACATATTTACCCCGCCCACTCCTTCAAGTTGGACGCCAAACTCAACCCAAGCACTCACCAAGTGGGCCCAGAAGTGGATTTTCGCACCTTTAGCTTAGTTTATTTCATTTTTATAATTTTTAATTATTATTAATACCTTTTTAGGTCAAGTTATTAGTATATATAGAACAAAGATCACCCTTGTTAGAGGAATTTTGACACTTTATACATTTTTCATTGTATTTTGTACATTATGAGCAGCTAAACCTCCTTGGTTAAGGATTGGAGCTTTGCTCATTCCTATGGATTAATATCATTACTTTTCTACTTTAATATATGTTTGATTTCATTCTATGATGTATTTTTATTCTTCATCCTTATGAATCTGGGGTAGAACTGGCGTATGACCCCTTATTCTACATGAGTTCTTGCGAGTCCTTGGTGGGATAGTATTGAGCTGCAGCTTGAGAATGCATCACAGATTCCAATAGAGTATCTTGGCTAATTAGGATATGTGACATAAAATCCTGTTAGTCATGGGTAATTGAGGCTTCTGTGGTGCTACGGTTAGAATCATAGAGCTTCATTCTCTGATCCAGAAGATCTGACCTTGTCTTTTGCGTTTTGAGTAGGATCATCAAAGATTGATTTGCGTGAACTTCACCCTCGTTTAGATCGATTGACCATTGGCGTGGCATTTGATGTGGATCAGAGAAGATTAATGACCACTGGCCCTGACTTTAGTCACTTACAGCCTTTGACGATTCAGATTTTCTGCCGGTAAAGAATTTTATAAAAATAATCACGTTGTAAGTATAGTTTCTAAACCAACAAAGAATCCTTTCGTACAAAAGTTTTGGTTTTCACAAGTAACAAAACCCAATAAAATTTATAACCGAAGTATTTAAACCTCGGGTCGTCTTCTCAAGGAAAAGCAGGGAGGTATGATTTATTATTGGTTATGAAAAAGGTAGAATTTTGGGTTTTTGAAATAGGGAACAAGTAATTTAAATGGCAAGAAAAATAAATTAATAATTATAAAGAAATCTCTTGGCAAGGTATGAGAACTGGAAATCCCATCCTAGTTATCCTTATCAGGTGTGATGAGAATTGTTATTGCTCCCACTTAGTTAACCCTTACTAAATAAAGGTGAGTCAAGTGGACCAATTAATTTGATCCTCAAGTCCTAGTCAACTCCTGTAGAAAGACTAGCTTTAGAGCGATCCAAATCAATCAGCAATTCCCAAATCTCAATCAACTGCTGAGTTTGACAACTCAAGTGTTACCAATTACTTAACCAAAGCCAAAAGGGAGAAAAATCTAAATTAAATTGAAAGCATCAATAACATAAATAAAAGAAAGCAATCTCAAATCTGAAATACCTTAAATTACATTTAAACATAAATTCAAATCTAACATTGGAAGGTTCATAAGCCAATTTGGCAACATTAACAAGTAAAAGCATTAGAATAAATAAAAGTAGAAGAGAAACTAAATTAAAGAAACATAGAACCTGGAATGAAGAAATAACCATAAACTAAGAGAAATTCTAATCCTAAAAACCTAAGAGGGAGGAGAGAGCCTCTCTCTCTCTCTCTAAAACTACATCTAAAACCTAAAATTGTGAATTATGAATGTTGTATTTGTTGTTGAATGAATGGATTGATTCCCCCACTTTATAGCCTCTAATCTGGGTTTTCTGGGCCAAAAACTGGGTCAGAAATAGCCCAGAAATCGCTGCCACTGATTTCTGGTATGTACAGGTTGCTGCAAAGTCACACGGAAGCGTCGTCCACGCGTTCGCGTGGATTGGGTTTTTGCCAGGTCATGTGTCCGTGTGATCGACACTTTCGAATCACCTGGCTTCAAGGAAGCTATGCAAATTATATATCGTTGCGAAGCCTCGAACGTTAGCTTTCCAACGCAACTAAAATTGCGTCATTTGGACCTTTGTAGCTCATGTTATGGTCGATTTAGTACCAGGAGGTCAGGCTGGACAGCTTTAGCAGTTCCTTCAGTTTCTTGTATTCCTTCAACTTTTGCATGTTTCCTTTCCCTCCTCTAAGCCATTCTTGCCCTTTAAACCCTGAAATTACTCAACACACATATCAAGGCATCAAATGGTAATAAGAGAGGATTAAGATTAGCTAAATTAAGACCAAAGAAGCATGTTTTCAACCATAGCACAAAATCAGGAAGGAAAATGTAAGACATGCGAATCATATGAATAAGTGAGTAAAGAGTTGATAAAAACCACTCAAACTAGCACAAGATAAATCATAAAATAGTGGTTTATCAACCTCCCCACACTTAAACATTAGCATGTCCTCATGCTAAGCTCAAGAGAAGCTATAAAGAATGAATGGGGAAAGTAAGAAAGTATGAAATGCAACCTATCTATATGAATGCAACTACATGCAAAATGTTTCTACCTACTTGGTTAAAAGTAAACAAATCTTTTAAGAACAAATATGAACTGGATTTCACTAATTCAAATCATAAAAATGAAGTACAAATAGACTTGCAAAAGAAAATAGCTCATGAAAGCCGGGAACAAGGAATCGAGCATCGAACCCTCACTGGAAGTGTATGCACTCTAATCGCTCAGGTGTTTAAGGTTTGATCTCTCAATTCTCTACTAATCTTGCTTTCTAAGGCTTGCTTTTCTTCTACCAAATAACAAAAATTTAATGCACAGATACACATATCAAGAGGTCTTTTAAGGGTTGTAATGGGGTTAGGGTCTAGGTAGGATTGTATTTGGCCAAGTGGACTAAAATCTGAATCCTTAATTAACTTAAACTTTCCACCTAACTTAGACAATCCATGTAATCATAATAAAATATCTAACTATCCATTAACCATGTTTTCCACATATTCATGCATCCGATTTTGAGTACAGTACATATGCATTGCTTTCACCATTTACTTTTGGGCATTTTGTCCCCTTTTTATTATTTGCTCTTTTTCTTTTCTTTTTCTCTCTCTTTTTTTTTATTTTTCTTTTCTTAATAATTTTTTTTTATAATTTTTCTTTCTTTTGCTTTTCTCAAGGCATATGATTAAGGTATTGAATTAATGAACATATTCTCAACATTCTTTCACATTTTCAGAAAATTCTAACATATTCAATTCTCAAACCAAATGTTTCCAAACCCACTTTTCCGACACTTAATTCATGAGCAATCTCACTAATCTAAGCTAACCAAGGATTCAAATTAAGGACATTATTATTTTTTGCTTAGAGTTAATGATGTGCTAAAGTAAAGAATAAAAGGGGTAAAATAGGCTCAAATTGGTTTGCAAAGGATAATGAAAGGGTAAGGCCATATGGGTATGTAAGCTCAGTGAAACAAATGCCTCAATCATATAAGTGCATGCATACATTAAACAATAGAAATATAGAATTAAGCAAGATAAAGATCACAATTTTAGAGAGAAAAACACACTAAAAATAAAATATTGGTTGATAAGTGATGCCAGGGCATCTTGGCCAGTTTCACTTACCTTTTTCTTTACTATTTTAGGATAGTTTCATGCATTTTCTTAGTAAATAAGCAAGTTTTGGGTGAATATACACTTACATCTTGATTCAAGCACACATTGTAACTTTACATGATTTCATGAGAATTATGTATGAATTGAATGATAAAATGGATGATGCATGATCTCATGACTTGAAACAAAGCTTTGATGCACCTTGTTTGTTTGATTTCAGGACAAAGGATGCAAAGAAGAGCCACGTTAGCAGCCATGTTAGTCTCACTAACGTGACCACTAACGTGGAATGGGAGCAAGCTTGCAACGTTAGTGGTAAAGTTATCACCAATAATGCCTTCGAAAGCCATCATAACCCACGTTAGTTGCTACGTTAGTTACATTAACGTGGGAACTAACGTGGGAACTAACGTGGAAGGAAAGAGAAGCTCCAATGTTAGTGGTAAAGGTAAACACCACTAACGTTCCAAAAGGCCACACATAGCCACGTTAAGAGTCACGTTAATCTAATTAACGTGAACTCTAACATGGAATAAGAAGAGATCGCCAACGATAGTGACACTCACCTTTGTCACTAACGCTGGATCAGGCCAAGATTGCCTACGTTAGTGGTCACGTTAAGACCACTAACGTGAATGGTAACGTGGACCAAGGGATGATATGCCAACATTAGTGACACTAACCTTTGTCACTAACGTTGGAGATGGCAAGCACACCTACGTTAGTGGTCATGTTAATGCCATTAACGTGATGCACTAACGTGGAAAGAAGGGGCATTTTGAAGCGTTAATGATAAAGGTAAGTGTCACCAACGCCCTCGAGCTTTGGCATGCCCACGTTAACGGCCACATTAGTTACACTAATGTGGATCATTAACATGGGAAAGAGGGACAAATAGTAGCGTTATTGGTAAAAGTAAGTGTCAATAACGCTTGCGAAGGGCTAAGAGGCTACGTTAGTGGTCACGTTAGTGCCACTAACGTTGAAGTTAATGTGGTGCATTTGGATTGGGCCGTTAGTGATAAAGTTAGTGTCACTAACGTCTTCGAACCAGAATCTGCACTTAACGTTAACTTCATTAACGTCCCAACTAACTGCATGCCATACCTGACTCACTCTTCTCCTGCAAGCAAGGCTGAGCCCACTGAAGACTGTAACTGCATCAACTAAGGATCAAAGGCCCATACCCAAGACTTGAAGAGCTAACTAGAAGATCAGAGAAGAGTAGTATCTATAAGGGTAGTTTTGAACTAGAAAGGGGGATTGTAGGGGAGGATCTGTAATTTGGGGAGCTACACTTTGTACATTATCTGCAAATTTCTAGTTTAATTTCAGAATGTACTCTTCTCTATCATCTTCCATCTCCAGAGCTATGAACAACTAAACCTCTTTTCATTGGGTTAGGGAGCTCTGTTGTAATTTGATGGATCAATTATAGTTTTCATTCTTCTTCTTCTTTCTTTTCTCTTGATTTACTAGAAAGCTTTCGATCATAAATCAATTGGTTAGTTGTCTTGGAAAAGAAACTCTCCATAATTTGATCTCCTCTGAGCCTTGGAAAAGGGATGAGGAGATCATGCTAGAATTGCTTTCTCATGTTGGACCAAATTGGGGTTTGGATGGATATAGTGACATATAATCCTACCAACACTTTGATTTGGAAATACATGTGGTATAATCAGTGACCATACTTCATCTCTTCCCATGAGCAATTAAATCAAGGAATTGGGTAATTGTCAAGCTTAGAGAGATTAAGTTGCCAAGGAATTGGGATCCAATCACTTAAGATTGCCAAAGAGATCAATGAATGCATTGATTGAGGAAGATATGAGAATGAACTTGATCCGGAGAACGCAATATCTCCTAAGCCCAATGAATCCCCCATTTCCAATCTAACCCATTCTCTTTACCTTCTGCCATTTACTTTTATGGTCATCTCCCCAAATCCCCATTTAAGATTCTGCAATTTACTTTCTGCAATTTACATTTTGCCATTTATTTCTAGCACTTACATTTTCTATTATTTGCTTTCCCGCCATTTAATTTTCTGCAATTTCTCAACTCAATTTCTGCTTAGCTCAACTAGAACATTCCTCTAATTAAAGTTTCTTGACTAATCAATCCCTGTGGGATTCGACCTCACTCTATTGTGAGTTTTTACTTGACGACAATTCGGTATACTTGCCGAAGGGAAATTTGTTGAGAGACAAGTTTTCGCGCATCAATAAGATGTAACCAATCAATTAGGCTCAAAATCTCACTGGTTTTATGTGTTCGAGCTCTAAACCATGTTCCAATATAATATTCCTTCAAACAAGTTTAACAAAAAATTTTAATCAAATTAGTGAAATGCTATAAAAAGTTTCTTGAAAAAGAAATTATTACTTTAACCAAGTGGTAAAATATGCACAAAATCAAAAAAATATGCAATCAAACATGCAAATGCAACAATGAATAAACAAAGAAAATAAAATATTGGTGTTGAGAGGAAATAACTAACCTACGGAAGTCGGTATCGACCTCCCCACACTTAAAGATTGCACCGTCCTCGGTGCATGCTAAGATGTGCAAGTGGAAATAAAGATAAGAAAATAAATAAAGTCTGGGTGGGTTAATGCCAAATAATAAGGGTCTCAATTACATGGTAGCTACAACATGCAAGTGAGAAAATAGTGGAAGCAAATGGCATATCAATAGTGTAAGAATTGTAACAATGGGGAAGAGAGTATGGGTAGTGAAAGACAATATAGATTCATGTCAATGCAAAAGAAGTACAAGTATCATAAAAGATTAGCAGTGACTTAAATAATATTACCTTAATCAGAATAAAATAAGTCATGAAGCACCAGAGTAATGCAAGAAAAGATGCAACAGTTGAATAGAAAAATTTAACACCAATGGTAAAATAATAAATTTAGAAAAGAAAATAAAAATATGCACAAAATTAAAATACAATGAATGAAAGTATGCAAATAAATTAAGTAAAATCGAATGAAAGTGAAGAGGGATGAGAGGTTAAAAAGATGAAGAAGAATAAAGTAAGAAAGGAGGAAGAAAGAAGGAGAGAAGATAGAATAAAAAGGTAAGAATTTAGAAACGGGGCGCGACGCGTATGCGTACCTCACGCGTACGCGTGAAAACTGAGTTGGCCGCTCGACGCGTAGGCGTCGCCCACGCGTACGCGTGGGTGGTCTGAAAGCAAAATGACGCGCACGCGTCAGGGACGCGTACGTGTGGGTGATTTTGTGCCTTGGGCACAGTGCCCACACCAGGCCAGCACAACTTTCGGCCTGACACCTCTTTACGCCGATTTGTAGAGTCACGCGTACGCGTGAGTGACGCGTACGCGTGGAAGGTTGATTTTGCAATTGACGCGACGCGTCAGGGACGCATTTGCGTGGGCGTGCTTGTGCCTAAGGCACGCCTCCAGCCACGCTCCCGCCCAACTCTCTGTAAGGTTTAGCGTCGCATGTGACGCGTGTGCGTGATTTACGCGCACGTGTGGGACGCGCTTTTTTTATATATATATGCAGTATGCAGAATGCAAAATGCAGATGCTGATACAGATATTATAAATGAACACTAAGAAAAATAGAATAAAATAAAATTAAGAATAAAACTAAAATAAAATAAAACTAAGACTGAAAAAGAACGATTATACCATGGTGGGTTATCTCCCACCTAGCACTTTTAGTTAAAGTCCTTAAGTTGGACATTTGGGGAGCTTCTTGTCATGGAGGCTTGTGCTTGAACTCATCCAGGAATCTCCACCAATGTTTGTACTTCCAGTAACCTCCGGAGTCCCAAATTAGACGCATAAAGTCTTCAAGTAAGTTGAAGCAAGTGACAAGGCCCCAAGAGTGTTGATTGTTGGAATGAATTCCTGGATCCCAAACCTTGCTTTTGCATCCGTCTTCTTGTTGATCATTATTTTTCCACTTGGGTGGTGAATAGTTGAAATTCTTAATGAAGTACCCAAACGACTTCCTAGACCCATTCAATCGAGCTCTACACCAATCCTTGCACTTCAACTTGGAGTGTGGAACCGTATTGAACCTTGCAGGGCAACTCTTACCACTAACCATTTCCCTCTTACTCTTAATGCCACAAAAAGCTCTAAGTTGACCATCTGTCTCAAGTAAACCATATTCAAGTGGGATGAGAAAGCTAAGGGATACGAATTTTACCTACTTGAATGTTGTGAAGGATGATGGTGACCTAGGCGGAGAGGTCTCCAACAACTTTGGCAAGGTGATTTAAAGCTCCATTCCCTTGAGCTCTTCCTTGACAACTTCCACCTCTTTGCAAGCTTCTTCAATGTCAACCTCTTTTTTCTGGTAGCTTTCTTCCAATTCAAGCTCTACTTCATTGCTTACCAAGGGCATGGCAGGTTGTGCTTCTTCTTCTTCAATCTCCATGTCAAGTCCAATGGGAGAGGATTCAAATGTAGATAAGAATTCATCAATGATTGAATCCATCTCTGGATCATCCCCTTCAAAGTCTTCAACCATGATATGCCTTGGAGGTTGTACACCCTCCTCAACATCAAATTCAAACTCTTTAGAAGGGGGCTCTATGACTTGAGGTTCCCATGGACGTTCTGCATCTCCCAAGTCTTCAACCAATTCTTCTTCTTCGATAATTCTGGCTTCCTCCACTTGTTCTAGTACAAAGTCATGCTCCTCGCTATCCACCGAAGTTTCTAGTGTCTCCTTCATGCTACGTTCTTTATTAGATTCTCCACATGAAGCCATGGGGGTTCCTTGAGTGTCCGAACGTCTGGAAGGTAATTGATTTATTGCTTGCTCCAGTTGATGAAGGGTTGCATGAAATTGATCTACTATTTCCTTGAGGTGAGCCTGTGATTCTTGGGTCGATGGATATAGACATGGTGCATATAGAAGTGGTGGTTCTTAGGGGTAATTGGATTGGAATTGGGGTGGGTAAGGGTTAGGGTCATATAGAGGTGAATGGTTGTAGGTGGCTTGTGAGTATGGTGGTTCGAAGCTATGTTGAGGAGGTGGTTCATTGGCATATGATGGGGCTTGCTGGTAACTACAAGGGAGTCCACCATATCTATCATCTTGGTATGCACCTCGGAATGGCTCTTGACCATAGTAATTTGGTGGAGGTGGTTTGTCACGAAGGGGTCCCCTATAACTATTGTCTTGGCATGCATTGTAAGATGGTCGTTGTCCATGGTACCTTGGAAGGTGTTGTTGCCGAAATGGTTGATCAGGTCCTCGTGGCTCCTTCCATCTGTGATTGTTCTGACCTTGACGCATGTTCCTGTTATAGCTTCCATTCCTTTCAACAATATTAGAACTAAACTCAAAGCGACGGGGGTGAGAACTCATAGTAACTAATAAAAATTAAAAATAGAAATAATAACAAATAAACAAGCAAAATAAAATATTTACAGTAACAAATAATAAGGCACACGTTTGCAATTCCCCGGCAATGACGCCATATTGACGATTCAGATTTCCTGCCGATAAAGAATTTTATAAAAATAATCACGTTGTAAGTATAGTTTCTAAACCAACAAAGAATCCTTTCGTACAAAAGTTTTGGTTGTCAAAAGTAACAAAACCCAATAAAATTTATAACCGAAGTATTTAAACCTCGGGTCGTCTTCTCAAGGAAATGCAGGGAGGTATGATTTATTATTGGTTATGAAAAAGGTAGAATTTTGGGTTTTTGAAATAGGGAACAAGTAATTTAAATGGCAAGAAAAATAAATTAATAATTATAAAGAAAACTCTTGGCAAGGTATGAGAACTGGAAATCCCATCCTAGTTATCCTTATCAGGTGTGATGAGAATTGTTATTGCTCCCACTTAGTTAACCCTTACTAAATAAAGGAAAGTCAAGTGGACCAATTAATTTGATCCTCAAGTCTTAGTCAACTCCTATGGAAAGACTAGCTTTAGAGCGATCCAAATCAATTAGCAATTCCCAAATCTAAATCAACTGCTGAGTTTGACAACTCAAGTGTTACTAATTACTTAACCAAAGCCAAAAGGGAGAAAAATCTAAATTAAATTGAAAGCATCAATAACATAAATAAAAGAAATCAATCTCAAATCTGAAATACCTCAAATTGCATTTAAACATAAATTCAAATCTAACATTGGAAGGTTTATAAGCCAATTTGGCAACATTAACAAGTAAAAGCATTAGAATAAATAAAAGTAAAAGAGAAACTAAATTAAAGAAACATAAAACCTGGAATGAAGAAATAACCATAAACTAAGAAAAATCCTAATCCAAAAAACCGAAGAGAGAGGAGAGAGCCTCTCTCTCTCTCTAAAACTACATCTAAAACCTAAAATTGTGAATTATGAATGTTGTATCTGTTGTTGAATGAATGAATTGATTCCTACACTTTATAGCCTCTAATCTGTGTTTTTTGGGCCGAAAACTGGGTCAAAAATAGCCCAGAAATCGCCCACGTACAGGTCACTGCAAAGTCACGCGGAAGCGTCATCCACGCGTTCGTGTGGATTGGGTTTTTGCCAGGTCATGCGTCCGCGTGATCCACGCGTTTGCATCACCTGGCTTTGGGGAAGCTATGTTAAATTATATATCGTTGCGAAGCCCCGAACGTTAGCTTTCCAACGCAACTAGAACCATGTCATTTGGACCTCTATAGCTCAAGTTATGGTCGATTTAGTACCAGGAGGTCAGGTTGGACAGCTTTAGCAGTTCCTTCAATTTCTTGTATTCCTTCCACTTTTGCATGCTTCCTTTCCCTCCTCTAAGCCATTTTTGCCCTTTAAACCCTAAAATCACTCAACACACATATCAAGGCATCGAATAGTAATAAGAGAGGATTAAGATTAGCTAAATTAAGACCAAAGAAGCATGTTTTCAACCATAGCACAAAATCAGGAAGGAAAATGTAAGACATGCGAATCATATGATTAAGTGAGTAAAGAGTTGATAAAAACCACTCAAATTAGCACAAGATAAACCATAAAATAGTGGTTTATCAGCCTTGCCATTGAATGGATCGCTCATTGTCAAAGTAGTTAGTAAAGAGTATTAATCTGGAAGAACAAGCATCTCCGAGGCCTTAACTGCATTCTTATCATTGTTTCTACATCAAGTTGGTATTACATTTATTCTTGTTTTGTTTCATGCGTTTTTGCAACAACCACTCTTTTCTATTCGCCTGACTAAGATCTGCAAGAGAACCATTGCTTGCTCAATCCGTCAATCCTCGTAGGATCGACCCTCACTCACTTGAGGTATTACTTGGACGACCCGGTGCACTTGCCGGTTCAGTTGTGCGAGTCATAAATTCACGCACCAAGTTTTTGATGCTGTTACCGGGGATTGTTTGAGATTGACAAACTAACAGTTGTCTTGCTCCTTAGATCAGGTACTTTTACTTGTTTTTCTTTTTGTGTTTCTTTGATTCTTTTTGAAAAACCGTTTTCAAAATTTTTACCTTTAGTCTTATTTTCTTTTGTTTTGTTGAGTCTTATGTCAATTTTTAAGTTTAGTGTCCATTTTGTTTTTGTTTCTTTTCTTGAATCTTTGAAAATTGTTCTTGCTTTTCTTTCTTTGTGTTCGAACTTTTCTTGGTATTTTTCTTTGTTTGATTTCAAAATTTTTAACTTTGGTATCTTTTAGTATTTTTATTTTTCAAAATTTTCGAATTTTATGTTCTTTGATCTTAAAATTTTTAAGTTTGGTGTCCGTCTAGTGTTTGTCTTTTCTTTTTTTAATTTTTCGAAAAAATAAAAATATATAGTATTTTCGAAATTTTTTCATTTTGAATTTAAATTTTAAGTTGGTGCACGATTGGTAAGCTTTCATTTAATTTTCTTGTTACCTTTTGCCTTTAAATCTTTATCTTATCTTTTTCGTTGATTTTAAAATTTTGTTATCTTATCTTTCATTTTAAATTCAATTTTTAAAAGTTTAATATTTGGTTAATTTTTCTTTCTTTAAAATTTGAATTTCAAAATCTTTCTTTGACTTTCTCTTTTTAATTTCAATTTTTTTCAAAATCAAAGCTTCTAATTTAAATCTTTTAAAATCTTATCTTATTTGACTTTTTCTTTCCAAATTTAAATTTTAAATTCTTTGATTGCCTCTTTCTTTTTAATTTTCAAAAATTTTTAAAATCAAATCTTTTATTTTATTTTTAAATCTTGTTAGTTAGTTGTTTGTTTTGTTTTATCCTGTTTTAAAGTTTGGTATTCCTTTAGTGTTTTCTCTTTCTTTTTGAATTTCGAAAATTTTTAAACCCTTTCTTTCTAATTTTTTTTTAATTTTTCAAAAATTCTAGCAATTTCTCTTTTTTCAATTTAGTATTTTATTTTTTTTATT
>NC_029790.2:32711712-32719244 GCF_000816755.2 Arachis ipaensis
TATTAAAAAAATAATTTAAAGCCTTTATTTACTTATTTTTTCTTTAGGACATCTCACGGGGAGCCCTCTATACTTTGACATAAAGGCCCCCACATTTTTTTTTGCTTTGCTCTTTGTTGGTGTAGACAGGAATAGAAAAATTTCAGTATAAATCCACTTGAGAATACACAATCAAGAAGAACTTTGGGGTCATTTACGGCCCCTACTCCTGACTTCTATGAAAGAAGCATCTGTATACCCCCTATTCGAGCAGCAAACTTTGAGCTCAACCCTCAGCTCATCACTTTAGTGCAGCTGATGACTGGATTTCACTCATTATATAATGAATCCATTCTTTGGCAAGCGCACCAAAGTATCATCAAGTAATAACCCACTAGGAGTGGGGTCGAATCCCACAGAGATTGGTAGATTGTGCAACTTTAATTAATGGGTGAATTAGTCAAGCTAAGCAATAGAGATTGTTGAGTGCAGAATTCTAAATTAGCAGAAATGTAAATGACTTAAAAATAAGAGAAAGTAATAAAGTGCAGAAACATAAAGAGCAAGAAAATAAATGGCAGAAACATAAATGACTGAATTGTAAATGGGGAATGGGTTGATAACAGAAATTAAAGAAAGCTATAAAGAATGGGGAAGATAAGAATAGGGAAGATTCATTGGAGTTGGGAGATATTGCTCTCTTTGGATTAAACTCAGATCATCTCATCTTCAATCATGCAACTCATTGACCTCTTGGCAATCATGATTGATTGAACCCCAATTCCTTGGTGATTCAATCTCTCAAATCTTGATAATTAGCCAATTCCTTGGTCTAATTGCTCATGAAGAAAGATAAGCTTGGTCCCTGATTTTACAACACTTCCTCATAGGTCCAAATATTTGGGTAGATTTCATGTCACCGTATCCACTCCCAAAACCCAGATCTACTCAATGTGAGAAGGCATTTCAAGCATGGTTTCATGTTTCCTTTTCCAAGGCTTCCATGAAACTCAATTTGCATTCAACCTCTTTTCCAAGATGATTGAACACTAAGCATGAAGAACAAAATTCCTTCTATCAAATCAAAGAGAAGATGAAGAGAATAAGAAATTCACTATCAATTAATCTATCAAGTACAATAGAGCTCCCTCCCCCAATGAGAGGGAAGTTAGCTACTCATAGCTCTCAGGTACAAAAGGGAAATCCAAACTGGAAAATAAAACTAAGTACAAAATTGAAAGAAAAGTAAAAGTTCCCGAAAGTCTCCAGAAGCTGAAAGTTCCAAAAGTTTTTTTTTTCTAATTCAAGGTACCACCTATTTATACAAATTTTCTTTGAGTCCTCAGGTGTACTTGCAAGATCTCAAAGTGAGCCTTTCACATTTTCAGTTAGTACAATCCATTTGGCTGAATATTCTGCTCCCAGGAGAACGTAGCGCTTTTCAGCAGAGTGGAGCGCATTTGCACCCACGCGTGCGCGTCATTAAGCATTTTCCACTTGTCACGCATACGCGTCACCCACGCGTACGCGTCATCACTGTCTTCAGCACTTGTCATGCGCACGCGTCATCCACGCGTGACTGTCATCTTCAGCGCTCTCCAGGAGAGCGTAGCATTCTGGTGCACGAAATTGTGATGTCCAGGCTCAAACTATTCCTGGCACGTGAGCAACTTGGTACGCGTAATCGTGAAGGTCCAGGCATGGCCGAGATGGCCAGCCCCCAAAACGTGATCAAAGGATCATAAGGTAATCCAAAGATGATCAAAAGATGCCTTATACAATAGTAAAAGGTCCTATTTATAATAAACTAGCTACTAGGGTTTACATGAGTAAGTAATTGATGTATAAATCCACTTCCTGGGTCCACTTGGTGTGTGTTTGGGCTGAGCCTGAGTGTTACACGTGTAGAGGTCCTTCTTGGAGTTGAACGCCAGCTTTTGTGCCAGTTTGGGCGTTCAACTCTGGTTTTGGCTCCTTTTCTGGCGCTGGACGCCAGATTTGGGTAGAAAGCTGGCGTTGAACGCCAGTTTACGTCGTCTATTCTTGGCCAAAGTATGAACTGTTATATATTGATGGAAAGCCCTGGATGTATACTTTCCAACGCAATTGGAAAAGCGCCATTTTGAGTTCTGTAGCTCCAGAAAATCCACTTTGAGTGCAGGGAGGTCAGAATCCAACAGCATCAGCAGTCCTTCTTCAACCTCTGAATCAGATTTTTGCTCAAGTCCCTCAATTTCAGCCAGAAAATACCTGAAATCACAGAAAAACACACAAACTCATAGTAAAGTCCAGAAATGTGAATTTAACATAAAAACTAATGAAAACATCCCTAAAAGTAACTAGATTCTACTAAAAACATACTAAAAACAATGTCAAAAAGCGTATAAATTATCCGCTCATCACAACACCAAACTTAAATTGTTGCTTGTCCCCAAGCAACTGAAAATCAAATACGATAAAAAGAAGAGAATATACTATAAATTCCAAACTATCAATGAAACATAGCTCCAATCAAATGAGCGGGACCTATAGCTTTTTGCCTCTTGGATAGTTTTGGCATCTCACTTCATCCATTGAGGTTCAGAATGATTGGCATCTATAGGAACTTCAGATTTTGAATAGTGTTATTGACTCTCCTAGTTTAGTATGATGATTCTTGAACACAGCTTTTTTATGAGTCTTGGCCGTGGCCCTAAGCACTTTGTTTCCAGTATTACCACCGGATACATAAATGCCATAGACACATAATTGGGTGAACCCTTTCAGATTGTGACTCAGCTTTGCTAGAGTCCCCAATTAGAGGTGTCCAGGGTTCTTAAGCACACTCTTTTTTTGCTTTGGACCTTGACTTTAACCGCTCAGTCTCAAGTTTTCACTTGACACCTACACGCCACAAGCACATGGCTAGGGACAACTTGGTTTAGCCGCTTAGACCAGGATTTTATTCCTTTAGGCCCTCCTATCCACTGATGCTCAAAGCCTTGGGATCCTTTTTATTTGCCCTTGCCTTTTGGTTTTAAGGGTTATTGGCTTTTTGCTCTTGCCTCTTGGTTTTAAGAGCTTTTGGCTTTTTCTGCTTGCTTTTTCTTTTTCTTTCTATTTTTTTTCGCCTATTTTTTTATATTTTTTTTTCTGCAAGCTTTGTTCTTTACTGCTTTTTCTTGCTTCAAGAATTATTTTTATGATTTTTCAGATTATCAAATAACATGTCTCCTAGTCATTATTCTTTCAAGAGCCAACATTTTTAACATTCTTAAACAATAACTTCAAAAGACATATGCACTGTTCAAGCATACATTCAGAAAACAAGAAGCATTGTCACCACATCAATATAATTAAGCTAAGTTCAAGGATAAATTCGAAACTCATGTACTTCTTGTTCTTTTGAATTAAAACATTTTTCATTTAAGAGAGGTGATAGATTCATAGGACATTTATAACTTTAAGACAAAGTTACTAACTACTAATGATCATGTACTGAAGACACAAACATAGATAAGCACATAACATAGAAAACGAAAAACAGAAGAAATAAGAACAAAGAATGAATCCACCTTAGTGATGGTGGCGTTTCCTCCTTGAGAAACCAATGATGTCCTTGAGCTCTTCTATGTCTCTTCCTTGTTTTTGTTGCTCCTCCCTCATTGCTTTTAGATCTTCTCTGATTTCATGAAGGATGATGGAGTGCTCTTGATGTTCCACCCTTAGTTGCTTCCAATAATGGTGTGGAAGAAAATGTATCCCTTGAGGTATCTCAGGGATCTCTTGATTTGCAGTCAAATGTTCTACCACTGAGCTATAGACCCTTGATGGAAGCTTTTGTCTTCCCTTTCCTCTTTCTAGAGGTTTCTCTTGGCCTTAAGTGCCATCAATGGTTATGGAAAAAGCAAAAAAAAGCTATGCTTTTACCACACCAAACTTAGAATGTTGCTCGCCCTCGAGCAAAAGAAGAAAGAATGAAGAAGATATGGAGGAGATGGATTGGAGTGTGTATTCGGCCATATGGGTGGGATTGGGTGGGAGAGAGATGTTGAATTTTGAAGGTGGTGGGTGTATGGATGTGAGTGGTAAATGGAAAACAGAAGGGATGATCATGAATGGAAAGAGAGATGATGAGGTAGGTGGGGATCCTGTGGGGTCCACAGATCCTGAGATGATCCTGTGGGGTCCACAGATCCTGAGATGTCAAGGCATTTACATCCCTGCACCAATTTAGGCATGTAAAATGCCCTTGCACACAACTCTGGGCGTTCAGCGCCAGGTTGGTGGCCATTTTGGGCATTCAGCGCCCATTTGTGTGCCATTTCTGGCGTTGAACGCCAGAACCATGCCTATTCTGGCGTTCAGCGCCCAGAAGCTGCCCATTTTGGGCATTCAGCGCCAGCACCATGCTCTGTTCTGGCGCTGAACGTCAGACAGATGCTCCTCCAGGGTGTGATTTTTCTTCTGCTGTTTTTGATTCCGTTTTCAATTTTTATATTTATTTTGTGACTCCACATGATCATGAACCTACAAAGACATATAACTAAGGAAAATATAGTTAGATAAATAAAAATTGGGTTGCCTCCCAACAAGCGCTTCTTTAGTGTCAATAGCTTGACAGTGGGCTCTCATGGAGCCTCACAGATGTGCAGAGCTTTGTTGAGACTCTCCAACACCAAGCTTAGAGTTTGGATATGGGAGTTCAACACCAAACTTAGAGTTTGATTGTGGCCTCCCAACACCAAACTTAGAGTTTGACTGTAGGGGCTCTGGTTGACTCTGCTTTGAGAGAAGCTTTTTCTGCTTCCTCTCCATGGTTGCAGAGGGAGATTCTTGAGTTTTAAACACAAGGGAGTCCTCATTCCATTGAAGGATTATTTCACCTCTGTCAACATCAATCACAGCTCTTGCTGTGGCCAGGAAAGGTCTTCCTAGGATGATGGATTCATCCTCTTCCTTTCCAGTATCCAGGACTATCAAATCAGCAGGGATGTCAAGGCCTTCAACCTTTACTAACACGTCCTCTACTTGTCCATAAGCCTGTTTTCTTGAACTGTCTGCCATCTCTAATGAGATTTTAGCAGCTTGCACCCCATAGATTCCCAGTTTTTCTGTTATAGAGAAGGGCATGAGGTTTATTCCTGAACCAAGGTCACACAGAGCCTTAAAGATCATGGTGCCTATGGTACAAGGTATTATGAACTTTCCAGGATCCTGTCTCTTCTGAGGCAATGTCAGTTGATCCAGATCACTTAGTTCATTGATGAACAAGGGAGGTTCAACTTCCCAAGTATCAATGCCAAATAATTTGGCATTTAGCTTCATGATTGCACCAAGAAACTTGGCAGTTTGCTCTTCAGTAACATCCTCATTCTCTTCAGAAGAGGAATACTCATCAGAGCTTATGAAGGGCATAAGGAGGTTCAATAGAATCTCTATAGTCTCTAGATGAGCCTCAGAGTCCTTTGATTCCTCAGAGGGAAGCTCCTTGTTGATCACTGGACGTCCCAGGAGGTCTTCCTCCTTGGGATTCACGTCCTCTCCTTCCCTTACAGGTTCGGCCATGGTGCTTATGTCAATGGCCTTGCACTCTCCTTTTGGGTTCTCTTCTGTATTGCTTGGGAGAGTACTAGGAGGGATTTCAGTGATCCTTTTACTCAGCTGGCCTACTTGTGCTTTCAGATTTCTAATGGAAGACCTTGTTTCATTCATGAAACTTACAGTGGTCTTAGATAGATCAGAGACTAGATTTGCTAGCAATGAGTTCCTGGGCTTCTGCAGGCGTTTTCTTCAGATGGATGGATCCACTTGCAGAATGGTCTAGTGACATTTTAGATAATTCAGATAGACCATCATAGAATATATCCAGGATGGTCCATTCTGAAAGCATGTCAGAGGGACACTTTTTGGTCAACTGTTTGTATCTTTCCCAAGTTTCATAGAGGGATTCACCTTCTTTCTGTCGGAAGGTTTGAACATCAGCTCTAAGCTTGCTCAGCTTTTGAGGAGGAAAGTACTTGGCTAAGAAAGCCGTGACCAGCTTATCCCAAGAGTTCAGGCTGTCTTTGGGTTGAGAATCCAACCATAATCTAGTTCTGTCTCTTACAGCAAAAGGGAAAAGCATGAGCCTGATTTTTGAAAAATATTTTTGGAATTTTCAAAAATAACTAAGAATTTTGAAAAAGATTTGATTTTTGAAAAAGATAAGATTTTCAAATTGAAAATTTGATTTGACTCATGAGAAATAATTTGATTTTAAAAATTTTTGAAAAAGTCAATCCAAATTTTCGAATTTGATGAGAGAAAAAGGGAAAGATATTTTTCTGATTTTTGAATTTTTATGATGCAAGAGAAAAACACTAAAAAGATGCAATGCATGAAATTTTTAGATCAAAACAATGAATGCATGCAAGAATGCTATGAATGTCAAGATGAACACCAAGAACACTTTGAATGTCATGATGAACATCAAGAACATATTTTTGAAAAATTTTTAATGCAAAGAAAACATGCAAGACACCAAACTTAGAATTCTTTAATGCCTAGACACCAAGAATTCAAGAATGCATATGAAAAACACTATACAACACAAAACAAAAAATCATCAAGATCAAACAAGAAGACTTACCAAGAACAACTTGAAGATTATGAAGAACACTATGAATGCATGAAATTTTCGAAAAATGCTAGATGCATATGCAAGTGACACCAAACTTATGATATGACTCAAGACTCAAACAAGAAACAGAAAAATATTTTTGATTTTTATGATTTTCTAATTTTTTTTTTTGGATTTTTATTTTATATTTTTCAAAAATTATTTAGAAAAAGAAAAATAAGGATTCAAAATTTTTAATATGAATTCCAGGAATCTTATGCTCTAAAGCTCCAATCAAAGGGTCAGGCTTGGCTCAATAGCCAGCCAAGCTTTAGTATGTAACTCAGACATGACACGCCTGACATTCCTTACATTCAACAGCCAATTAGCTAAGAAAGATAAAGAAGCTCTTCTCTTGAGTATAAGAATTGAGACATGGCTTTACAGCCAGCCAGGCTTCAACATGCTTCATGAAACACTAGAATTCATTCTTAAAAATTCTGAAGCCATAGAATAATTTATTTTTGAAAACATCTTTTTTTTCGAAAACAGATGAGAAAATTTTAGAAATATTTTTGAAAAAATTTTTGAAAATAAAATAAAAAGAAAATTACCTAATCTGAGCAACTAGATGAACCGTCAGTTGTCCAAACTCGAACAATCCCCGGCAACGGCGCCAAAAACTTGGTGCACGAAATTGTGATGTCCAGGCTCAAACTATTCCTGGCACGTGAGCAACTTGGTACGCGTAATTGTGATTACACATTCATAATTTGTCACAACTTCGATACAACTAACCAGCAAGTGCACTGGGTCGTCCAAGTAATACCTTACGTGAGTAAGGGTCGAATCCCACGGAGATTGTTGGTATGAAGCAAGCTATGGTCACCTTGTAAATCTCAGTCAGGCAGATATAAAGTGATAATGGTGTTTTCGAATATTATATAATAAAATAGGGATAGAGATACATATA
>NC_029790.2:32720131-32750205 GCF_000816755.2 Arachis ipaensis
ACACCTTAATCTATGGAGTGTAGAAACTCTACCGTTGAAAATACATAAGTGAAGGTCCAGGCATGGCCGAGATGGCCAGCCCCCAAAACGTGATCAAAGGATCATAAGGTAATCCAAAGATGATCAAAAGATGCCTTATACAATAGTAAAAGGTCCTCTTTATAATAAACTAGCTACTAGGGTTTACATGAGTAAGTAATTGATGTATAAATCCACTTCCTGGGCCCACTTGGTGTGTGTTTAGGCTGAGCCTGAGTGTTGCACGTGTAGAGGTCCTTCTTGGAGTTGAACGCCAGCTTTTGTGCCAGTTTGGGCGTTCAACTCTGGTTTTGGCTCCTTTTCTGGCGCTGGACGCCAGATTTGGGTAGAAAGCTGGCGTTGAACACCAGTTTACATCGTCTATTCTTGGACAAAGTATAGACTATTATATATTGCTGGAAAGCCCTGGATGTCTACTTTCCAACGGAATTGGAAGCGCGCCATTTCGAGTTCTGTAGCTCCAGGAAATCCACTTTGAGTGCAGAGAGGTCAGAATCCAACAGCATCAGCAGTCCTTCTTCAACCTCTGAATCAGATTTTTGCTCAAGTCCCTCAATTTCAGCCAGAAAATATCTGAAATCACAGAAAAACACACAAACTCATAGTAAAGTCCAGAAATGTGAATTTAACATAAAAACTAATGAAAACATCCCTAAAAGTAACTAGATTCTACTAAAAACATACTAAAAACAATGTCAAAAAGCGTATAAATTATCCGCTCATCACGTTCGCGCCAAGAGCTCTCTCCCACGCGTAGGCGTCGCCCACGCGTACGCATGGACTTTCAAAGATACCACTTCCAAGCGTACGCATCGCCCACGCGTACGCGTCGCTAACCAAATTTTTAATCGAAGATTGAAAACTATCGCAAGTGCTCTTGGTTGAAGAACGTAGCGCTCTTGGGTGAAGAACGTAGCTCCTCCCACGCGTACGCATGGCCTTTCAAAAATAGCACTTTCTCGCTGCCGCTTTCTCAACGTGTTCGCATGATCCTTCAGAAATGCCACTTCTACGCGTACGCGTCACCTATGCGTTCGTGTTGCTAGCCAAATTTTCTTGGGTGAAGAACGTAGCGCTCTTGAAGGCGAGCATAGCGTTATCCTGGTCATGTATGGTGCTGCAGGAGAATGTAGCGCTCTTCGCAAGAAACGCAGTGCCAAAGGTGCTCCCTGTTTCATCCTCTGTTGTGCTCTCCTATTTCATCCTTTGTTGTTCTTTTCACCTGAAATTCAAGCAAAACTCATTTCAAAGTATTGTCCAATAAATTCATCATATAGTTCATATAATTGCATCACTTGAATGAGATTTTACCAATTCTATGGTCCTTTTAGATAAGAGAAAGAGGTAAATGACGTAAGTCATCACAACATCAAACTTAAATTTTGCTTGTCCCCAAGAAAATTAATCTGAATTGTTCTAACGGATTGAAACTTGACCCCTAAGAGACTGTATTCATAATTAAAGATATAGGCTAAGTATCAAATCATGCATGAACTTTGTTATTGCTTTCATCTCACAATGAACTTTCAACCTTTGAGGACCCTTTTAAGTGCCTGCTTTTAAAGCCCTTTCTATTGATTGTCACCTTGAAGTAGTAAGATTTGTTATTTTTCTTTTGATTGCTCTTTTCCCTTCATTCTTCTTTTTTTCCAGACCACGACTCTAAGTATTTTGTCTCAAGATGACCTTTTAGGTTAAGCTTTCAATTAGCACTCCCAAACCAGTTGGTTTTAGGGTACTAGGTGTTGAAACACCCCTAAGAATCTACTTGCTTAGGTCTCTTTTCTTGACACATCTTCACCACAAGCATCTACTAGGATCTTGGCTCTTTGAGCTATTTGTTTCTTTCTTTTATCCTATTAGTTGATGCTCAGAGCCTTGGGTCTTGCTTACTACTTCTAGGTTTTATTGATTTTCAAGGGTCATCCTTAGCATCTACTTGTAATGTCCCCTGGGTCTAATTGTTTCATTATGAATTACTCACTTCCAAACTTCAATTCATGGTTTTATACTTGTTTCTCATCTTCTTATTTTAAATCCAGCTCACTTGGGTCTTAGTCTCTTATTCTTATTTTACAACAACTTATCATTGACTCTTTATGGAAACAAACTAGTTTAATTGATGCAATGAAAACTTAACAAGAGACATTTTCTTTCTCAAAATGAAAACTGGAAATCAAAGGACTCGTAGAAGGACTCTAAAACTATCAGCAGACATATCGAAGCAAAAGGAGCACTAAGTAGTAAACTCAAGAGTATATTTTTAACATGAAACTCAACAACCTTTACTCATTATGGTGCAGCTTCAATGCATAGGTCCCTGCTCCTTTATCCTTCTTCTTGGATGACACATCACCATCCTTCTTCCTGGAGGCTCCTTCTTATGCTGGGGTGTACTTTAGCTTCCAAAAGCTTAGCCTTCTAAATGGCATTCATTTTGTGTGTCTCTTGGACACTAAACTTAGGTTCTTTGCATCTAGTAACTGGCTCAAGATGGTGGCCACACCAAACTTAAATTTTTGGCTTACTCTTAAAATTTAATCAAATTATTGTAAGTCCAAAAATTAAGTGGGTTGGTGGCCACACCAAACTTAGTTCTTCAGCCAGCTTCTCAACCCAATTAACATCATCACATAATGTAACATGCAAGTTTACACTCGAGCAACTAGAAAACTTTTGGAGTTCAAATCAAAGAAACTATCAACTAAATAACTAACAACTAAAACTGAAAAATAATCAACCAAAGTGACTAAACATAAGATACTCTAGAAAGCTTGAAATTAAAAGGATATGAGTGTTGGGGTGCTTCCCAACTAGTGCTTCTTTAACGTCACTAGCTTGACGATTTTTCCTTCTTCAGCTGAGGTTATAGTTCACCCTTTGCTCCTCTAGTGAGTCTCCCAAGTAGTGCTTAAGTCTGTGGCCATTGACAGTGAAAGTCCTCTGAGTCTTCTCATCCATAAGCTCCACATGACCATAAGGAGAGGCCTTGACTATTGTGAAGGGTCCAGACCATCTCGATTTCAGCTTCCCTGGAAAAAACTTAAGCCTTGAGTTGTTTTCTCTTTATAAATCTTAGCATTTTCATAAGCTTGAGTTCTGAATTCTTCCAACTCATTGAGCTGCAGTAACCTTCTTTTTCCAGCAACTTGATTGTCAAAATTCAACATCTTGAGAGCCCAAAATACTCTATGTTCAAGCTCCACTAGTAGATGACAAGCTTTTCCAAACACCAATTGGTATGGAGACATGCCAATAGGTGTCTTAAAAGCTATTCTATAAGCCCACAATGCATCATCTAGCTTCTTGGACCAATCCTTTCTTGAGTTCCCAACAGTCTTCTCAAGGATTCTCTTGAGTTCTCTATTTGAAATTTCAGCTTGACCACTAGTTTGTGGATGGTAAGGGGTGGCTACCTTGTGCTTGACACCATATTTGATGAGGAGTGTCTCTAGTTGCCTGTTGCAAAAGTGAGTTCTCCCATCACTTATAAGAGCTCTTAGAACCCCAAACCGGCTAAATATGTTCTTCCTCAAGAAATTAATCACCACTTTGTTATCATTTGTTGGAGTAGTTATGGCCTCTACCCATTTTGACACATAATCCACAACCACCAATATATAGTTGTTTGAGTATGAGGATGGAAAAGGTCCCATGAAATCAATCCCCCAGACATCAAACAATTCCAATTTCATGATGAATCTTTGTTGCATTTCATTTTTCTTGGGTAAGTTTCCAGCTCTTTGACACTCATTGCACCTTGTCACAAACTCTTTTGCATCTTTGAATATTGTAGGCCAAAAGAATCCACACTGTAACACCTTGTGTGCAGTTTTTTCTCCACTAAAATGTCCTCTATAGATAGATCCATGGCAATGCCAAAGGACCTCTTGTCCTTCCTCATGAGAGATACATCTTCTTAAAATCCCATCAGCACACCTTTTGAAAAGGTAAGGCTCATCCCAAATGTAATGCTTGGCATCATTGATGAGCTTCCTTTTTAAGTGCTTATTGATGTTGGAAGGTAGCTCTCCAATGGCCTTGAAGTTGGCTATGTCTGCGAACTATGGAGCCTCTTGGATCATCATCAATTGCTCATCCGGGAAGCTTTCATTCACCTCAGGGCTGTGTGCCTCATACTACTCATTTGGGATCCTTGATAGGTGGTCAGCCACCTTGTTCTCTGCCCCACTTCTATCTTTAATCTCAATATAGAACTCTTAAAGTAGCAGGATCCATCTTATCAGTCTAGGCTTGGATTCTTGTTTGGTTAACAAGTATTTGAGTGTCACATGGTTAGTAATCATAATGACTTTAGAACCAATGAGATAAGATCTAAATTTATCAAATGCAAAACCTATAGCAAGAAGTTCTTTTTCTGTGGTGGTGTAGTTCTTTTGAGCTTCATTAAGAACCTTGCTAGCATAATAGATGAGATGTACTAGCTTGTCTCTCCTTTGTCCTAAGACAGCACTAATAGCAAAATCTGATGCATCACACATCAATTCAAAAGGCAAGTCCCAACTAGGTGGTGCTATAATAGGTTTAGAGGAGAGCTTGCTTTTATGTTCGTCAAAAGCTTGCATACATTCTCTATCAAATATGAATGGCACATTAGAGACAAGCAGGTTAGTTAGAGGTTTGGCAACTTTTGAAAAGTCTCTAATGAACCTTCTATAGAACCCAGCATGTCTGATGAGCGAATATTTTATACGCTTTTTGGGGTTAATTTCATGTAGTTTTTAGTATGTTTTAGTTAGTTTTTAGTATATTTTTCATTAGTTCTAGGCAAAATTCATATTTCTGGACTTTACTATGAGTTTGTGTATTTTTCTATGATTTCAGGTAATTTCTGGCTGAAATTGAGGGAGCTGAGCAAAAATCTGATTCAGGCTGAAGAAAGACTGCTGATGCTGTTGGATTCTGACCTCCTTGCATTCAGAATGGATTTTCTTGAGCTACAGGAGTCTAATTGGTGCGCTCCCAATTGCGTTGGAAAGTGGACATCCAGGGCTTTCCAGCAATATATAATAGTTTATACTTTGCTCAATGATAGACGACGTAAACTGGCATTCAACGCTAGTTCCATGTTGCAGTCTGGCATTAAACGCCAGAAACAGGTTACAAATTGGAGTTAAACGCCAAAAATAGGTTACAACCTGGCGTTTAACTCCAGAAATAGCCTAGGCATGTGTAAAGCTTAAGTCTCAGCCCCAGTACACACCAAGTGGGTCCCAGAAGTGGATTTATGCACCATCTATCTTAGTTTACTCATTTTCTGTAAACCTAGGTTACTAGTTTAGTATTTAAACAACTTTTAAAGATTTATTTTGTATCTCATGATATTTTAGATCTGAACTTTGTACTCTTTGACGGCATGAGTCTCTAAACTCCATTGTCGGGGGTAAGGAGCTCTGCTGTGTCTCGATGACTTAATGCAATTATTTCTGTTTTCTATTCAAACACGCTTGTTTCTATCTAAGATGTTCATTCACACTTCAATATGATGAATGTGATGATCCGTGACACTCATCTCCATTCTCAATCTATGAACGCATGCCTGACAATCACTCCTGTTCTACCTTCGATTGAATGAGTATCTCTTGGATTCCTTAATCACAATCTTCGTAGTATAAGCTAGAATCCATTGGCAGCACTCTTGAGAATCCAGAAAGTCTAAACCTTGTCTGTGGTATTCCGAGTAGGATTCAGGGATTGAATGACTGTGACGAGCTTCAAACTCACAAGGGTTGGGCGTAGTGACAGACGCAAAAGGATCAATGGATCCTATTCTAGCATGAGTGAGAACCGACAGATGATTAGCCGTGCGGTGACAGCGCACCTGGACCATTTTCACTGAGAGGACGGATGGTAGCCATTGACAACGGTGATCCACCAACACACAGCTTGCCATAGGAGGAACCTTGCGTGCGTGAAGAAGAAGACAGGGGGAAAGCAGAGATTCAGAAGACAAAGCATCTCCAAAACTCCAACATATTCTCCATTACTGCATAACAAGTATTTATTTCCTGCTCTTTTATTTTTCGCAATTCAAACTGATAATTATAATTGATATCCTGACTAAGAATTACAAGATAACCATAGATTGCTTCAAGCCAACAATCTCTGTGGGATTCGATCCTTACTCACGTAAGGTATTACTTGGACGACCCAGTGCACTTGCTACTTAGTGGTACGAGTTGTGAAACGTGTGATTTACAATTCGTGCACCATGTTTTTGGCGCCGTTGTCGGGGATTGTTCGAGTTTGGAAAACTGACGGTTTATTTTGTTTCTTAGATTAGGAAAAATTTTTCTTTTTGGTTTAGAGTCTTCTATTATTGTTTTTGGTTGATTTTTTTTTTAAAAAAATCCTTATTTTCTCTTTTTAATTGTTTTCGAAAATTTTTATAAGCTAAAAATTGATTTTTTCTGTTTGAGTTTAGTTTCGTATTTTAAGTTTGGTGTCAATTGCATGTTTTTATTTTCTTTTAAATTCTCGAATTTGTGTTCTTTGTTCTTTCTTAATCTTCAAGTTATTCTTGTTTATTTTCCTTGTTTGATCTTTAGTTTTTCTTGTTCTGTGTCTTTTCTTGTTTTTCTTGTGCTTTTTCAAAATATCAGTTTTCAAAAAAAAATCTTTATTTATTAAATACCTTATTAAAACACGTTAAATTTATAGCTCAATTGGTTAGAGCGTTGTACTTATGTTCTTGGTAATTGGCTATCTTCTTTTTAAAACTTTTTCAAAAATAATTTTTCTTTGAATAAATCTTGTGCCAAACTTTAAGTTTGGTGTTCTCTTGTTGATTTTTCTTTAGTTTTTGAAAATTTTATTTTGGTTTTCTAAAAATTTTAAGTTTGGTGTTCTATCTTCATGTTCTTGTTGTTCTTGTGAGTCTTCAAGGTGTTCTTGAGTCTTCCTTGTGTTTTGATCTAAAAATTTTTAAGTTTGGTGTTCCTTGGTGTTTTCCCTCCAAAATTTTCAAAAATAAGGAACATTAGATCTAAAAATTTTAAGTTGTGTGTCTTTTGTGTGTTTTTCTCTTTCATCATAAAATTCAAAAATAAAAAAATATATTTTCTCTGAATTTTAAAGTGAATTTTCAAAAATTGCTTTTAAAATTCAGATTTCTATTTCAAAATCTAAAATCTTTTTCAAACATCATATCCAAAGCTTTTCAAATCTTCTTAATTAAGTAATTATTTTAGTTTTAAAAATTTTTTATTCTTAATTTTCGAAATCTATATTTAATTTCTAGTTATTTTATTTCATTTTTTTTTATTTATTCGTTCTCTTTTTATAAAATAAAAATAAAAATAAAAATATATTTTAATTACAATTCACATCAATTCCCTTCTCTCCATCATGGACCTAAGTGGAAATGAACAGTCCAGAAGGACTCTGGGGTCATATGCTAACCCCACTACTGCTTCATATGGGAGCAGTATCTGTATACCCTCCATTGGAGTCAGTAGCTTTGAGTTGAATCCTCAGCTCATTATCATGGTGCAGCAAAGTTGCCAGTATTCCGGTCTTCCACAGGAAGAACCTACAGAGTTTCTGACACAATTTTTACAAATTGCTGACACAGTACATGATAAAGAAGTTGATTAGGATGTCTACAGATTATTACTGTTTTCATTTGCTGTAAAAGACCAAGCTAAGAGGTGGTTAAATAACTAACCTAAGGCTAGCATAAGGACATGGAAATAGCTGTCAAAAAAATTCCTGAATCAATACTTCCCTCCAAAACGGATGACACAGCTAAGGCTGGACATCCAAGGCTTTAAACAAGGAGATAATGAATCTCTTTATGATGCCTGGGAAAGATACAGAGAGATGCTAAGAAAATTCCCCTCTGAAATGTTTTCAGAATGGGTGCAGTTAGACATCTTCTATTATGGGCTTACAGAGAGAGCTCAAATTTCTCTAGATCACTCAGCTGGTGGATCTATACACATGAGAAAGACAATTGAAGAGGCTCAAGAGCTTATTGATACAGTTGCCAGAAATCAGCATCTGTACCTAAATAGTGAATCTTCCATGAAAGAAGAGGCTAAAACAGTAACTGCTGAACTCAGTCCTGCAGAACAAATTACTGAATTCAATAAGCAATTAGACTTTCTAACAAAACAGCTAGCCGAATTCAAGGAGATACTACAAGACACAAGAATGGCTAATATAAATATAAAGGTACAGTTGAAGCAAACAGAACAACAGTTATCAAAACAAATAACAGAAGAGTGCCAAGCAATTCAATTAAGAAGTGGGAAAACATTAAATACCTCACTTCAAGGCAGAAGGAAGCCAAGAAATGAACAAACTGCTATCCAAAATCCCTCTGAGGACAGTAAGAGCCCAGAGAGGAATAACTCTGGCGTTCAAACGCCAGAAACAAGCAAGGAGTTGGCGTCAAACGCCCAATGGAAGCTCAGTTCTGGCATTCAAACGCCAAGAACAAGTTAGGAGTTGGCGTCCAACGCTAATCTAGCTTCTAACCCTGGCATTCAAATGCCAGTAAGGGATCAGACATACACAAGTGCTGATAACAACCCCTCTAAAAAGGCTTTTCCAACCACCTCTGTAGGAAATAAACCTGCAGCAACTAAGGTTGAGGAATATAAAACCAAGATACCTTATCCTGAAAAACATCGCCAAGAGGAGCACGATAAGCAATTTGCTCGCTTTGCAGATTATCTCAGGACTCTTGAAATAAAGATTCCGTTTGCAGAGGCACTTGAGCAAATACCTTCTTATGCCAAGTTCATGAAAGAGATCTTGAGTCATAAGAAGGATTGGAGGGAAACTGAAAGAGTTCTCCTCACTGAAGAATGCAGTGCAGTCATTCTGAAAAGCTTTCCAGAAAAGCTTAAATATGCCGGGAGCTTTCTGATACCATGCATATTAGAGGGTAATTGCACCAAGACAGCTTTATGTGATCTTGGGACAAGCATCAACTTAATACCTGCATCCACTATCAGAAAGCTTGGTTTAACTGAAGAAGTTAAACCAACCCGGATATGTCTCCAACTTGCTGATGGCTCCATTAAATACCCATCAGGTGTGATTGAGGACATGATTGTCAGGGTTGGGCCATTCGCCTTTCCCATTGACTTTTTTGTGCTGGAAATGGAGGAGCACAAGAGTGCTACTCTCATTCTAGGAAGACCTTTCCTAGCAACTGAACAAACTCTCATTGATGTCCAAAAAGGGGAAGTAACCCTGAGAGTCAATGAGGATGAGTTTAAGTTGAATGCTGTCAAGGCCATGCAGCATCCAGACACACCAAAAGACTGCATGAAAGTTGATCTCATTGACTCTTTGGTAGAGGAGGTCAACATGGCTGAGAGTCTCGAATCAGAGGTGGAAGACATCTTTAAAGATGTTCAGCCTGATTTGGAGGGTTCAGAGGAATTGAAAGAGCCTCTGAGACTTCCTCAGGAAGAGGAGAAACATCCTAAACCTGAGCTCAAGCCATTACCACCATCCCTGAAATATGCATTTCTGGGAGAAGGTGACACTTTTCCAGTGATCATAAGCTCTGCTTTAAACCCACTGGAAGAGGAAGCACTAATTCAAGTGCTAAGGACACACAAGACAGCTCTTGGGTGGTCCATAAGTGACCTTAAGGGCATAAGCCCAGCTAAATGTATGCACAAAATCCTATTGGAGGATGATGCTCAGCCAGTGGTTCAACGACAGAGGCGGCTAAATCCAGCCATGAAGGAAGTGGTGCAGAAAGAGGTTACCAAATTACTGGAGGCTGGGATTATTTATCCTATTTCTGATAGCCCCTGGGTGAGCCCTGTTCAAGTTGTTCCCAAGAAGGGAGGCATGACAGTGGTTCATAATGAAAATAATGAACTGGTTCCTACAAGAACAGTTACAGGGTGGCGCATGTGTATTAACTACAAAAGGCTCAACATGACCACCAAAAAGGATCATTTTCCTTTACCATTCATAGACCAAATACTAGAGAGACTAGCAGGTCATGAATATTACTGCTTTTTGGATGGCTATTCAAGTTACAACCAAATTGCAGTAGATCCTCAGGACCTAGAGAAAACAGCATTCACATGTCCTTCTGGAGTATTTGCTTACATAAGAATGCCTTTTGGTCTGTGTAATTGATGAGCGGATAATTTATACCCTTTTTGGCATTGTTTTTAGTATGTTTTTTGTATGATTTAGTTAGTTTTTATTATATTTTTATTAGTTTTTAAATAAAAATTATATTTCTGGACTTTACTATGAGTTTGTGTATTTTTCTATAATTTCAGGTATTTTCTGGCTGAAATTGAGGGAGCTGAGCAAAAATCTGATTCAGGCTGAAAAAGGACTGCAGATGCTGTTGGATTCTGACCTCCCTGCACTCGAACTTGATTTTCTGGAGCTACAAGGGTCCAAATGGCGCTCTCTCAATTGCGTTGGAAAGTAGACATCCAGGGCTTTCCAGAAATATATAATAGTCCATACTTTGCTCAAGGATAGACGACGTAAACTGGCATTCAACGCCAGTTTCATGTTGCAGTCTGGCGTCAAACGCCAGAAACAGGTTACAAATTGGAGTTGAACGCCAGAAACAGGTTACAACCTGGCGTTCAACTCCAGAAACAGCCTAAGCACGTGAGAAGCTTAAGTCTCAGCCCCAGCACACACCAAGTGGGCCCCAGAAGTGGATTTCTGCACCAATTATCTTAGTTTATTCATTTTCTGTAAACTTAGGTTACTAGTTTAGTATTTAAACAACTTTTAGAGATTTATTTTGCACCTCATGACATTTTAGATCTGAACTCTATACTCTTTGATGGCATGAGTCTCTAAACTCCATTGTTGGGGGTGAGGAGCTCTGCTGTGTCTCGATGAATTAATGCAAGTATTTCTGTTTTCCATTCAAACATGCTTGTTTCTATCTAAGATGTCCATTCGCACTTCATTATGATGAATGTGATGATCCGTGACACTCATCACCATTCTCAATCTATGAACGCGTGCCTGACAACCACTCCTGTTCTACCTTTGATTGAATGAATATCTCTTGTATTCCTTAATCAGAATCTTCTTGGTATAAGCTAGAATCCATTGGCAGCATTCTTGAGAATCCGGAAAGTCTAAACCTTGTCTGTGGTATTCTGAGTAGGATTCAGGGATTGAATGACTGTGACGAGCTTCAAACTCACAAAGGTTGGGCGTAGTGACAGATGCAAAAGGACCAACAGATCCTATTTCATCATGAGTGAGAACGACAGATGATTAGCCGGGCGGTGACAGCGCACCTAGACCATTTTCACTGAGAGGACGGATGGTAGCCATTGACAACGGTGATCCACCAACATACAGCTTGCCATAGGAGGACCTTGCGTGCGTGAAGAAGAAGACAGGGGAAAAGCAGAGATTCAGAAGACAAAGCATCTCCAAAACTCCAACATATTCTCCATTACTGCAGAACAAGTATTTATTTCATGCTCTTTTATTTCTCGCAATTCAAACTGATAAATATAATTGATATCCTGACTAAGAGTTACAAGATAACCATAGATTGCTTCAAGCCAACAATCTCCGTGGGATTCGACCCTTACTCACGTAAGGTATTACTTGGACGACCCAGTGCACTTGCTGGTTAGTTGTTCGAATTTGTGAGAAATAGTAATATTGACATTGACATACACAATTTTGTGCACCAAGTTTTTGGTGCCGTTGCCGGGGATTGTTCGAGTTTGGACAACTGACGGTTTATTTTGTTGCTTAGATTAGGAAAAATTTTTCTTTTTGGTTTAGAGTCTTCTATTATTGTTTTTGTGGTTAAAATTTTAAAAATCCTTATTTTCTCTTTTTAATTTTTTCAAAAATTTTTATAAATTAATAAGTGAGTTTTTCTGTTTGAGTCTAGTTTCATGTTTTAAGTTTGGTGTCAATTGCATGTTTTTATTTTCCTTTAAATTTTTGAAATTTGTGTTCTTTGTTCTTTCTTCATCTTCAAGTTGTTCTTGTTTATTTTCCTTGTTTGATCTTTAGTTTTTCTTGTTTTGTGATTTTTCTTGTTTTTTTCTGCATTTTCAAATTATCAGTTTTCAAAAAAAAAAAATAAAAAAATAAATAAAAATAAAATATATTCTATTGCTATTCATATCAATTCCCTTTTCTCCATCATGGATCTAAGTGGAATTGAATAGTCCAGAAGGACTCTGGGGTCATATGCCAACCCCACTACTACTTCATATGGGAGTAGTATCTGTATACCCTCCATTGGAGTCAGTAGCTTTGAGTTGAATCCTCAGCTCATTATCATGGTGCAGCAAAGTTGCCAGTATTCCGGTCTTCCTCAGGAAGAACCTACAGAGTTTCTGGCACAGTTTTTACAGATTGCTAACACAGTACATGATAAGGAAGTAGATCAGGATGTCTACAGATTATTACTATTTTCATTTGCTGTAAAAGATTAAGCTAAGAGGTGGCTAAATAACCAACCTAAGGCTAGCATAAGGACATGGAAACATCTGTCAGAAAGATTCCTGAATTAATACTTCACTCCAAAACGGATGACACAGCTAAGGCTAGACATCCAAGGCTTTAAACAAAGAGATAATGAATCTCTTTATGATGCCTGGGAAAGATACAGAGAGATGCTAAGAAAATGCCCCTCTGAAATGTTTTCAGAATGGGTGCAATTAGACATCTTCTATTATGGGCTTACAAAGAAAGCTCAAATTTCTCTAGATCACTCAGCTGGTGGATCTATACACATGAGAAAGACAATTGAAGAGGCTCAAGAGCTTATTGATATAGTTGCCAGAAAATAGCATCTGTACCTAAATAGTGAATCTTCCATGAAAGAAGAGGCTAAAACAGTAACTGCTGAACTCAGTCCTGCAGAACAAACTACTGAATTCAATCAGTAATTAGACTTTCTAACAAAACAGCTGGTCGAATTCAAGGAGATACTACAAGACACAAGAATGGCTAATATAAATATGGAGGTACAGTTGAAGCAAACAGAACAACAGTTATCAAAATAAATAACAGAAGAGTGCCAAGCAGTTCAATTAAGAAGTGAGAAAACATTAAATACCTCACTTCAAGGCAGCAAGAAGCCAAGAAAAGAACAAACTGCTATCCAAAATCCCTCTGAGGACAGTAAGAGCCCAGAGAGGAATAACTCTGACGTTCAAACGCCAGAAATAGGCAAGGATTTGGCGTCAAACGCCCAATGGAAGCTCAGTTCTGGTGTTCAAACGCCAGGAACAAGTAAGGAGTGGGTGTCCAACGCCACTCCAGCTTCTAACCCTGGCATTCAAATGCCAGTGAGGGATTAGACACACACAAGTGCTGATAACAACCCCTCTAAAAAGGCTTTCCCAACCACCTCTGTAGGAAATAAACCTACAGCAACTAAGGTTGAAGAATATAAAGCCAAGATACCTTATCCTCAAAAGCTCCACCAAGAGGAGCAGGATAAGCAATTTGCTCACTTTGCAGATTATCTCAGGACTCTTGAAATAAAGATTCTATTTGCAGAGGCACTTGAGCAAATACCTTATTGTGCCAAGTTCATGAAGGAGATCTTGAGTCATAAGAAGGATTGGAGAGAAACTGAAAGAGTTCAACTCACTAAAGAATGCAGTGCAGTCATTCTGAAAAGCTTTCCAGAAAAGCTTAAAGATCCCAGGAGCTTTCTAATACCATGCACATTAGAGGGTAATTGCACCAAGACAGCTTTATGTGATCTTGGGGCAAGCATCAACTTAATACCTGCATCCACTATCAGAAAGCTTGGTTTAACTGAAGAAGTTAAACCAACCCGGATATGTCTCCAACTTGCTGATGGCTCCATTAAATACCCATCAGGCGTGATTGAGGACATAATTGTCAGGGTTGGGCCATTCGCCTTTCCAACCGACTTTGTAGTGCTAGAAATGGAGGAGCACAAGAGTGCTACTCTCATTCTAGGAAGACCTTTCCTAGCAACTGGACGAACTCTTATTGATGTCCAAAACGGGGAAGTAACCCTGAGAGTCAATGATGATGTGTTTAAGTTGAATGCTGTTAAGGCCATGCAGCATCCAGACACACTAAAAGACTGCATGAAAGTTGATCTCATTGACTCTTTGGTAGAGGAGGTCAACATGGCTGAGAGTCTCGAATCAGAGCTGGAAGACATCTTTAAAGATGTTCAACCTGATTTGGAGGGTTCAGAGGAACTGAAAGAGCCTCTGAGATTTTCACAAGAAGAGGAGAAACCTCCTAAACCCGAGCTCATGCCATTACCATCATCCCTGAAATATGCACTTCTGGGAGAAGGTGACACTTTTCCAATGATCATAAGCTCTGCTTTAAACCCACTGGAAGAGCAAGCACTAATTCAAGTGCTAAGGACACATAAGACAGCTCTTGGGTGGTCCATAAGTGACCTTAAGGGCATACGCCCAACTAGATGCATGCACAAAATCCTATTGGAGGATGATGCTAAGCTAGTGGTTCAACCACAGAGGCGGCTAAATCCAGCCATGAAGAAAGTGGTGCAGAAAGAGGTCACCAAATTACTGGAGGCTGGGATTATTTACCCTATTTCTGATAGCCCCTGGGTGAGCCCTGTTCAAGTTGTTCCCAAGAAGGGAGGCATGACAGTGGTTCATAATGAAAAAAATGAACTGGTTCCTACAAGAACAGTTATAGGGTGGCGCATGTGTATTGACTACAGAAGGCTCAACACAACCACCAGAAAGGATCACTTTCCTTTACCATTCATAGACCAGATGCTAGAGAGACTGGCAGGTCATGAATATTACTGCTTTTTGGATGGCTATTCAGGTTACAACCAAATTGCAGTAGATCCTCAGGACCAAGAGAAAACAACATTCACATGTCCTTTTGGAGTATTTGCTTATAGGAGAATGCCTTTTGGTCTGTGTAATACACCTGCAACTTTTCAGAGGTGCATGCTTTCTATCTTCTCTGATATGGTTGAGAAGTTTCTGGAAGTCTTCATGGATGACTTTTCAGTATTTGAAGACTCATTCAGCTCCTGCCTTGACCATTTAGCACTTGTTCTGAAAAGATGCCAAGAGACCAACCTAGTTTTAAACTGGGAAAAATGTCACTTTATGGTGACTGAAGGAATTGTCCTTGGGCATAAGATTTCAAACGAGGGAATAGAGGTGGATCAAGCTAAAGTGGAAGTAATTGAAAAATTACCACCACCTGCTAATGTTAAGGCAATCAGAAGCTTTTCTGGGGCATGCAGGATTCTACAGGAGGTTTATAAAGGATTTTCAAAAATTACAAAATTCCTGAGCAATCTGCTAGCTGCTGACACGCCATTTGTGTTTGACACAGAGTGTCTGCAGGCGTTTGAGACTCTGAAAGCTAAGCTGGTCACAGCACCAGTTATTTCTGCACCAGACTGGACTTTACCATTTGAACTAATGTGTGATGCCAGTGACCACGCCATTGGTGCAGTACTGGGGCAGAGGCATGACAAGCTTCTGTATGCCATTTATTATGCTAGCCGTGTTTTAAATGATGCCCAAAAAAATTACACAACCACAGAAAAAGAATTGCTTGCAGTGGTTTATGCCATTGACAAGTTTAAATCATACTTAGTAGGATCAAAAGTGATTGTGTACACTGACCATGCTGCTCTTAAATATCTACTCACAAAGCAGGATCCAAAACCCAGGCTCATAAGATGGGTGTTGCTTCTGCAAGAGTTTGATATAGAAATAAGAGACAGAAAAGGGACAGAGAACCAAGTGGCTGATCATCTATCCAGATAAAACCAGTAGAAGGGGAGTTCCCCCCTCTATTGAGATCTCTGAGACCTTTCCGGAAGAGCATTTGTTTGCCATTCAAGAAACACCATGGTTTGCAGACATTGCAAACTATAAAGCTGCAAGGTTCATACCCAAGGAGTACAGCAGGCAACAAAAGAAAAAATTAATTACTGATGCAAAGTACTACTTGTGGGATGAACCCTATCTCTTTAAGAGATGTGCAGACGAAATAATCCGTAGGTCTGTGCCTAGAGAAGAAGCACAGAGGATCTTATGGCATTGCCATGGATCACAATATGGAGGCCATTTCGGAGGTGAGCAAACAGCCACCAAGGTCCTCCAATGTGGCTTCTACTGGCCTATACTCTATAGGGATTCCCGAGAGTTTGTACGTAACTGTGACAGTTGCCAAAGAGCTGGTAATCTGCCTCATGGTTACGCCATGCCTCAACAGGGAATCTTAAAGATTGAGTTGTTTGATGTATGGGGAATTGACTTTGTGGGACCTTTCCCACCATCATACTCAAACACTTATATTCTGGTGGCAGTCGACTATGTATCAAAATGGGTAGAGGCTGTTGCCACACCCACCAATGATACTAAAATAGTGCTGAAGTTTCTCCAGAAACATATCTTCAGCAGGTTTGGTGTCCCTAGAGTACTAATTAGTGATGGGGGCACTCACTTCTGTAACAAACAGCTTTACTCTGCCATGGTCCGGTATGGGATTCGCCACAAGGTGGCGACTCCATATCATCCACAGATAAATGGGCAAGCTGAAGTTTCTAACAGAGAACTAAAAAGAATCCTGGAACAGACTGTAAGTACCCGTAGAAAGGATTGGGCACGAAGCTTGGATGATGCTCTGTGGGCTTACAGAACAGCATTCAAGACTCCTATAGGGACCTCTCCATACCAACTTGTGTATGGTAAGGCCTGTCATCTGCCCATGGAACTAGAACATAAGGCCTACTGGGCAACTAGATTCCTAAACTTTGATGCCAAATTAGCTGGAAAAAAAAGATTGCTCCAGCTGAATGAGCTAGAGGAATTCAGATTCACTACTTTCGAAAATGCCAAGCTTTATAAAGAGAAATAAAAAAGGTGGCATGACAGAAAGCTGTCATCTAGAGTCTTTGAACCAGGACAAAAGGTTCTGTTGTTTAACTCTAGGCTCAAGCTATTCCCCGGGAAACTGAAATCCCGGTGGAGGGGACCATATGTGATTACAAGTGTATCACCATATGGTTATGTGGAGCTTCAAGACATTGATTCTGATAAGAAGTTCATTGTTAATGGACAGAGAATCAAGCACTATCTTGAAGGCAATGTTGAGCAAGAGTGCTCAAGGCTGAAGCTAGATTAAAAGCTCAGCAAGGTCCAGCTAAAGACAATAAAGAAGCACTTGCTGAGAGGCAACCCAGCCATTAGCAAAACTTTTTCTGTAATTTTATTTTATTTTATTCTTCATTTTATTTATTTTTGAAATATATGAGCTTAATATTAACAAGGTAAAGAATCAATTGCATAAGTCCACAGGGTTATAGAAGAATTCAGAGCACAAAACAGGAAAAAGGAGCTCACTGGCAAGAAAACGCCAGTAAGAGGCACAATTGGGCGTTAAACGCCCAAAAGGAGCATCTACTGGGCGTTTAACGCCAGTAAAGATAGCCATCTGGGCGTTTAACGCTAGATTTACAGCATCCTGGGCGTTCAGAAAAACACCCAGTGACAAAGGGGTCTCTGGCGTTTAACGCCAGCTAGAAGCAACAGCTGGGCGTTAAACGCCCAAACCAAGCACCAACTGGGCGTTAAACGCCCAAAACATGCAGCAGTTGGGCATTTAACGCCAGGATTGTAGGGAGTAGGCAATTTTGTTTTCAATTCAATTTTTTTTCATTTTTTTATGTTTCAATTCATGATTTCTTGCACAAATATGTTACAAATCCTAATTTTTCAAATCCTTTTTCAAAAGATATCAAATGTATCTTAATTCATAAACCCTTTTTCCTCTTCAAATTATTTTCAAATCCTTTTCAAAACAAATCTATCTCTTTTCCTTCTAAAATCTTTTCAACTCATCAATATCTTTTTCAAATCTTCACATCATCATTTTCAAAATCTAGATTTATCTTTTTCAAATATCTTTCATATCTTTTCAATTTTAAATCACATCTTTTCCTATCATACTTATATTTTCCAAATCACTTTTTCTATCATATCTTTTTGAAATAATTTTCGAAACCCACCCCCCCTCCCTTTAAATTTTGGTTCGGCCTCTCCCCCTCTCCTCCACAAGTTGCGCTTGGCTCTCCTTCTTTCCCTCTTCTTTCCTTTCTTTTGCTTGAGGACAAGCAAACCTCTAAGTTTGGTATGTTTATCCGTGATCACTAAACCAATACCCACTAAGATCATGGCTCCTAAGGAAAAACAAACCGACTCAAGAGGCAAGAAAGAAAATATTCCAAAACCACTTTAGAATCAAGGGAAGTTCATAACCAAAGAACATTCAGACCATTTTTACAAAATAATGAGTCTAAGGTCAGTGATCCCGGAAGTTAAATTCGATCTGAAAAAAGATGAATATCCGGAGATCCAAGAGCAAATCAAAACAGGAGCTGGGAAGTCTTAGCTAATCCTGAAACAAAGGTGGGAAGAAACATGGTTCAGGAATTCTACGCTAATCTGTGGCAGACGGACAGGCAGAGAATAACTGGAACCGCATTCTATGACTATAGAACTCTGGTCAGAGGAAAGATTGTTCACACCCACCCTGACAAAATAAGGGAGATCTTCAAGCTGCCTCAACTGCAAGATGACCCTGACTCCTTCAACAGGAGAATGATGAGATCAAACCTGGGCTTGGATAAAATCCTAGAGGACATATGCCTCCCTGGAGCCAAGTGGACAACCAACACAAAGGTGCGCCGAACCAACTCAAGAAAGGAGATCTCAAACCAGTCGCCAAAGGCTGGCTGGACTTCATTGGGCGCTCTATTCTACCCACTAGCAACCGCTCTGAGGTCACTATCAGAAGAGCAGTAATGATTCATTGCATTATGCTGGAAAAAGAAGTGAAAGTTCATCAGCTGATTGCTTGTGAGCTTTACAAAATTGCAAACAAGAACTCCAAAGATGCCAAATTGGCCTATCCAAGCTTAGTCTCTCTGTTATGTAAAGATGCTGGGATAAAAATGGGAGTAGATAAGTATATCTCAGTTGAGTAACCAATTACCAAAAAGTCTATGGAAGGACAACAAGTGCAGGACGACCCCATCAACAGAAAAGCACAGGAGTTCCTCCCAGAAATCCCTTAAATTGAATACTGGGAGCGCCTAGAAGCATCTGTCACCAAGTTGCAAGAAGCTGTGGATCAACTGAAGGAAGAACAGCAAAATCAAAATAGCATGCTCTGCAAACTGCTTAGAGAACAAGAAGAGCAAGGGCGTGAACTGAAGGAATTAAAGTGTCAGAAACTATCTCTTGAAGGGCCAAGCACTCCACAGACTAAAGAGGCATCCACCTCCCAAATTCAAGGTTGTTGAGTTCTAATCTTAGCCTTAACTCTGTGATAATTGTTCTTATTTGAATTTTATCTTAGAAGTTATATATGAGTAGTAGTAATTAGTATCTATATTTTGATTTTATCTCTAATTAAGCTATAATTTATTTTTCTCATAATCATTCAACATGAATAAAATAGCATATTTTCTTTAGAATAAGGAGGCAATATTTTTTGAGTTTTTAATAAGAAAAATTCTAATTATTTACATGTGGTGGCAATGCTTTTTGTCTTCTGAATGAATGCTTGAACAGTGCATATGTCTTTTGAATTTGATGTTTATGAATGTTAAATATGTTGGCTCTTGAAAGAATGATGAAAAAGGAGAAATGTTATTTGATAATCTGAAAAATAAAAAAAATTGATTCTTGAAGCAAGAAAAAGCAGTGAATACAAAAGCTTGCAGAAAAAAATGGCAAAAAAAAAGAAAAAAAAAAAGAGAAAAAGCAAGCAGAAAAAGCCAATAGCCCTTAAAACCAAAAGGCAAGGGTAATAAAAAGGATCCAAGGCTTTGAGCATCAGTAGATAGGAGGGCCTAAAGGAATCAAATCCTGGCCTAAGCGGCTAAACCAAGCTGTCCCTAACCATGTGCTTGTGGCGTGAAGGTGTCAAGTAAAAACTTGAGACTGAGCGGTTAAAGTCAAGGTCCAAAGCAAAAAGAAGGGTGTGCTTAAGAACCCTGGACACCTCTAATTGGGGACTTTAGCAAAGCTGAGTCACAATCTGAAAAAGGTTCACCCAATTATGTGTCTGTGGCATTTATGTATCCGGTGGTAATACTGGAAAACAAAATGCTTAGGGCCACGGCCAAGACTCATAAAGTAGCTGTGTTCAAGAATCAACATACTGAACTAGGAGAATCAATAACACTATCTGAATTCTAAGTTCCTATAGATGCCAATCATTCTGAGCTTCAATGGATAAAGTGAGATACCAAAACTGTTCGGAAGCAAAAAGCTACTAGTCCCACTCATCTATTTAGAATCTGAGCTTCACGCAAAAACTCTGAGATATTATTGCTTCTTGACTTATTTGTATTATATTTTATTTGTCTAGTTGCTTGGGGACAAGCAACAGTTTAAGTTTGGTGTTGTGATAAGCGGATATTTTATACGGTTTTTGGGGTTAATTTCATGTAGTTTTTAGTATGTTTTTGTTAGTTTTTAGTATATTTTTCATTATTTCTAGGAAAAATTCATATTTCTGGACTTTACTATGAGTTTGTGTGTTTTTCTGTGATTTCAGGTAATTTCTGGCTGAAATTGAGGGAGCTGAGCAAAAATCTGATTCAGGCTGAAAAAGGACTGCTGATGCTGTTGGATTCTGACCTCCCTGCATTCGGAAAGGATTTGCTTGAGCTACAGGAATCCAATTGGCCCGCTCCCAATTGCGTTGGAAAGTAGACATCCAGGGCTTTCCAGCAATATATAATAGTTTATACTTTGCTCAAGGATACATGACGTAAACTGGCGTTCAACGCCAGTTTCATGTTGCAGTCTGGCGTTAAACGCCAGAAACAGGTTACAAATTGGAGTTAAACGCCAGAAACAGGTTACAACCTGGCGTTTAACTCCAGAAACAGCCTAGGCACGTGTAAAGCTTAAGTCTCAGCCCCAGCACACACCAAGTGGGCCCCAGAAGTGGATTTCTGCACCATCTATCTTAGTTTACTCATTTTCTGTAAACCTAGGTTACTAGTTTAGTATTTAAACAACTTTTAGATATTTATTTTGTATCTCATGATATTTTAGATCTGAACTTTGTACTCTTTGACGTCATGAGTCTCTAAACTCCATTGTTGGGGGTGAGGAGCTCTGCTGTGTCTCGATGACTTAATGCAATTATTTATGTTTTCTATTCAAACACGCTTGTTTCTATCTAAGATGTTCATTCGCACTTCAATATGATGAATGTGATTATCCGTGACACTCATCACCATTCTCAATCTATGAACGCGTGCCTGGCAACTACTCCCGTTCTACCTTCTATTGAATGAGTATCTCTTGGATTCCTTAATCAGAATCTTCGTAGTATAAGCTAGAATCCATTGGTAGCACTCTTGAGAATCCGGAAAGTCTAAACCTTGTCTGTGGTATTCTGAGTAGGATTCAGGGATTGAATGACTGTGACGAGCTTCAAACTCACAAGGGTTGGGCATAGTGACAGACGCAAAAGGATCAATGGATCCTATTCCAGCATGAGTGAGAACCGACAGATGATTAGCCGTGCGGTGACAGCGCACCTAGACCATTTTCACTGAGAGGACGGATGGTAGCCATTGACAACGGTGATCCACCAACACACAGCTTGCCATAGGAGGAACCTTGCGTGCGTGAAGAAGAAGACAGGGGGAAAGCAGAGATTCAGAAGACAAAGCATCTCCAAAACTCCAACATATTCTCCATTACTGCATAACAAATATTTATTTCATGCTCTTTTATTTTTCGTAATTCAAACTAATAATTATAATTGATATCATGAGTAAGAATTACAAGATAACCATAGATTGCTTCAAGCCAACAATCTCCGTGGGATTCGACCCTTACTCACGTAAGGTATTACTTGGACGACCCAGTGCACTTGCTGGTTAGTGGTACGAGTTGTGAAAAGTGTGATTTACAATTCGTGCACCAATGTCCCAAGAAACTCCTAATTTCTTTGACATTGCAAGATGGGGATAATTTTTCAATCACTTCGACCTTGGCTCTATCTACCTCTATGCCTTTCTTAGAGATTTTATGGCCAAGGACTACCCCTTCAGTAACCATAAAATGTCACTTTTCCCAGTTCAAAACTAGGTTGGTCTCTTGGCATCTCTTGAGCACCAAGGCAAGATGGTATAAGCAATTAGGAAAAGAGTCACCAAACACTGAAAAATCATCCATGAAAACCTCAATAAATCTCTCAATCATATCAGAAAAAATGGACATCATGCACCTTTGGAATGTGGTAGGTGCATTGCACAAACCAAAGGGCATGCGTCTATATGCAAAAACACCATCAGGTTAAGTGAAAGAAGTCTTCTCTTGGTCATTAGGGTCTACTACAATCTGGTTGTAGCCTTAGTATCTGGTGCACAAAATTGTTATCTCAGGCAACGGCGCCAGAAACTCTGTACGCACGTTTTAATAAATCATTTTTCATTCACAACTTCGATACAACTAACCAGCAAGTGCACTAGGTCGTCCAAGTAATAAACCTTACGTGAGTAAGGGTCGATCCCACGGAGATTGCTGGTATGAAGCAAGCTATGGTCACCTTGTAAATCTCAGTCAGGTGGATATCAAAAGGTTATGGAGTTTTTGAAATTAAATAATAAATAGAAAATAAGGATAGAAATACTTATGTAATTCATTGGTTAGAATTTCAGATAAGCGTATAGAGATGCATTCGTTCCTCTGAACCTCTGCTTTCCTGCTGTCTTCATCCAACCAATCTTATTTTCGGCTGCCATCTCCTCTTCTTGTTCGAAAATTTCTGAAAGGTGCTTGCTGGATTGTTGTAATTTAGCTTCTCTTAGTTTCCTCTTCAGAGTCCTTTCAGGTTCTGGATTTGCTTCAACAAGAATGTTCTTGTCCTTGCTCCTGCTCATATGAAAAAGAGGGACAAAAAAATAATAATAATAGGGGTCCTTTTTACCACAGTATAGAGGTCCCGGTGTGAGTAGAAGAAAAGAAGAAGAAAAAATTCCAACACAGATGGAAGAGGGGGTTCGAATTTAGGTGAGATGAAGTGTTAGTAAATGAATAAATAAATAGAAGGAGATAAGAGAGAGAAAGAGAATTTTCGAAAATAATTTTTGAAAAAGAGTTAGTGATTTTCGAAAATAGTTTTTGAAAAACGTTAGTAATTTTTGAGAATTAAAATCAAAAATAAAATAATTAGTTAATTAAAAAGAAATTTTGAAAAAGAGGGAAGATATTTTCGAAAATTAGAGAGAGAGGGAGTTAGTTAGGTAGTTTTGAAAAAGATAAGAAACAAACAAAAAGTTAGTTAGTTAGTTGAAACAAATTTGAAAATCAATTTTGAAAAGATAAGAAGATAAGAAGTTAGAAAAGATATTTTAAAATCAAATTTTGAAAATGATAAGATAAAGAGATATTTAAAAAGTTTTGAAAAAGTCAACTCAAATTTTCGAAATTTATGAGTGAAAAAGGGAAAGATATTTTTTTTATTTTTGAATTTTTAATGATGAGAGGGAAAAACATGAAAAAGACTCAATGCATGAAAATTTTGGATCAAAACAATGAATGCATGCAAGAATGCTATGAATGTCAAGATGAACACCAAGAACACTTTGAATGTCAAGATGAACATCAAGAACTTATTTTTGAAAAATTTTTAATGCAAAGAAAACATGCAAGACACCAAACTTAAAATTTTTTCATGTATAGACACTATGAATGCAAGAATGCATATGAAAAACAAGAAAAGACACAAAACATGAAAACATCAAGATCAAACAAGAAGACTTACCAAGAACAACTTGAAGATTATGAAGAACACTATGAATGCATGAATTTTTCGAAAAATGCAAGATGAATATGCAATTGACACCAAACTTTCAACTTGACTCAAGACTCAAACAAGAAACATGAAATATTTTTAATTTTTTACGATTTTTTTTTGGATTTTTGTATTTTTTTCGAAAAAAACATATAGGAAAAAGAAAATAAGGATTTCAAAATTTTTTAATATGAATTCCAGGAATCTTGTATTCTTAGTCTAAAGCTCCAATCCGAGGGTTAGGCATGGCTTAATAGCCAGCCAAGCTTTAGTATGTAACTCAGACATGCCACGGTTGACATTCCAATTAAATTGCCTCTATGCTGATGGTTGGAAGCCCCTATCCAAAAGAATTAGACAAGGCTTTACAGCCAGCCAGGCTTCAACATGCTTCATGAAACTCTAGAATTCATTCTTAAAAATTCTGAAGAAAAATATATTTTTGAAAGGATTTTTTTTTTCGAAAATAGATGAGAAATTTTTGAAAGGTTTTTGAAAAATTTTTGAAAATAAAACAAAAATAAAATTACCTAATCTGAGCAACAAGATGAACCGTCAGTTGTCCAAACTCAAACAATCCCCGGCAACGGCACCAAAAACATGGTGCACGAAATTGTGATCTCAGGCAACGGCGCCAGAAACTCTGTATGCACGTTTTAATAAATTGTTTTTCATTCACAACTTCGATACAACTAACCAGCAAGTGCACTGGGTCGTCCAAGTAATAAACCTTACGTGAGTAAGGGTTGATCCCACAAAGATTGTTGGTATGAAGCAAGTTATGGTCACCTTGTAAATCTCAGTCAGGCGGATATCAAAAGGTTATGGAGTTTTCGAAATTAAATAATAAATAGAAAATAAGGATAGAAATACTTATGTAATTCATTGGTTAGAATTTCAGATAAGCGTATAGAGATGCTTTCGTTCCTCTGAACCTCTGCTTTCCTGCTGTCTTCATCCAATCAATCTTACTCCTTTCCATGGCTGGCTTTATGTAAGGACATCACCGTTGTCAATGGCTACTTTTTATCCTCTCTGGAAAATGGTCCGATGCGCTGTCACTGCATGGCTAATCATCTGGAGGCATCTTGAACGCCAGTTTGTAACGTATTTCTGGCGTTCAACTCTGGCTTGTGACGTGTTTCTGGCATTTAACTCCAGACAGCAACATAGAACTGGCGTTCAACGCCCTTTTACATCATTGAAACTCGGCCAAAGTATGGACTATTATATATTGCTGGAAAGCCCTGGATGTCTACTTTCCAACGCAATTGGAATCGCGCCATTTTGAGTTCTGTAGCTCCAAAAAATCCACTTTGAGTGCAGGGAGGTCAGAATCCAACAGCATCAGCAGTCCTTCTTCAACCTCTGAATCTGATTTTTGCTCAAGTCCCTCAATTTCAGCCAGAAAATACCTGAAATCACAGAAAAACACACAAACTCATAGTAAAGTCCAGAAATGTGAATTTAACATATAAACTAATGAAAACATCCCTAAAAGTAACTAGATCCTACTAAAAACAATGCAAAAAGCGTATAAATTATCTGCTCATCAGTATCCATCCAAGAAATAGTAGTACTCATGTCCAGCAAGCCTCTCCAACATTTGATCCATGAAGGGTAGAGGGAAGTGGTCCTTCCTTGTGGCTTCATTGAGCTTCCTATAATCTATGCACATGCGCCATCCATTCACTGGTCTTGTTGGTATCAACTCATTTCTTTCAATTGGCACAACTGTGATTCCTCCCTTCTTGGGGATTACTTGCACTCGGCTCACCCAAGGGCTGTCTGATATTGGGTAGATCACCCCTACTTGCCACAACTTCAACACCTCTTTTTGAACCACTTCATTCATTGTTGGATAATCTTCTTTGTGGATGTCTTGAGGGCTTGGCACCCTCCTCAAGAAGGATTTTATGCATGTACATAGAAGGGCTGATCCCTTTTAAATTTGCAAGTGTCCATCCTATGGTATCCTTGTGTTGTCTCAGCACATTGATAAGCTCCTCTTCTTGCTCCTCACTCAATCTTGAATTAATGATGACTGGGTATGTGTTATTGTCACCCAAGTAGGCATACTTCAAGCTTGGAGGCAGGGTCTTCAACTCCGACTTTGGTGCTTCCACTTTCTTCTTGCTTGCCTTATCTAACATTATTGAACCTTCTATGAATTCCTGTGGTAGTTCACCACATGATGCTTGTTGATCTTGCTCCATAGCTTCTTCACATTGTTTTTCTTCTAGGACTCCTTGAACTAGCTTCTCCATTGTGTCCACCATCATGCAATCACCAATGGATTCCTTTGGTAGCTCATTACTTTGAAAACATTGAATACCATCTTCTCTTCATGCAGTCTCAAGACTAAGTCTCCCTTTTGTACATCAATTATGGCCCCAGCAGTAGCTAGGAATGGTCTTCCTAGTATGATTGATGCATTGGACTCTTCCTCTATATCAAGCACAACAAATTCTGCTGGGAATATGAATTCTCCCACTTTCACCAACAAGTCTTCCACCATCCCATAAGGAAATTTGAATGTTCTGTCAGCTAATTGAAGATCCATTCTTGTTAGTTTGGCCTCTTCAATTCTCATTCTTTTCATCATGGCCAAGGACATAAGGTTGATGCTAGCTCCCAGATCACACAATGCCTTTTCAATGCTTATATCCCATATGATGCGAGGGATTTGAAAACTCCCAGAATCTTTTATCTTTTGGGAAAGCTTCTTTTGTATGATGGCACTACAATCCTCTATGAGTACTACAGTTTCCTTTTCTCCCCAATTTCTTTTCTTAGACATGAGCTCTTTTAAGAACTTGGAATAGAGTGGCATTTGCTCTAGTGCCTCAGCAAAAGATATGTTAATTTGAGGTTTCTTAAAGATCTCCAAGAACCTAGAAAACTGGCTGTCCTTCCTATCTTTTCTCAGCCTTTGTGGGTAAGGTGCTTTTGGTACGTAGGGCTTCAAGACTTGCTTTGGTGGGGATGGATCAAGTGTCTCTTCTTCCTTCTTAGTTTCTGAGTCATTTACAGCTTCTTTTTCTTGCAAGTATGGTTTGAGGAAGCCTCCTCCACCACCTTCCCACTTCTTAGTATGATGGCCTTGCATTTCCCTCTTGGGTTGGCCATGGTATCACTTGGGAATGTATGTGTGGGCATTGGTATCTGTTTGGATAAGCTCCCTAGTTGTGCTTCTAGTTTTGAAATTGCTGCCCCTTGGTTCCTTATGTTGGACCTGCTGACCTCCTCTTGGATTGAGTCTCTCTTCTTGTCTGCTTGCAATTGCCTCTCTGCAACAGGGAAAATACTCTCTGCCAATTGTGACATAGCAGCCTCCAATCTTGTAAAGTTGTTGCTGCTATCACATGGTTGTGGGGGTGGAATGGTAGGGTGCATTTTGTGAGTTATGGTAGGATCTATGGTTGCTTGATTGATGGCTGGGGTTGTTGTATTGGTTAGAGTGGTATGGTTTGTGATCTTGGTTGTGGTTTTGTTGGTTTCTCCACCCAAAATTTAGGTGGTTCTTCCAACCTGGGTTGTATGTTTTGGCGTTGGGGTCATATGGTGGTCTGGATGAGTTGTTCACATAGTTGGCTTGCTCCTAGTCACATTCAACTTCTGGGGTGTCTTCTTCTTGCATAGGTGCTTGGGCTTGGATAGCTGAGACTTGGTTCTTCTCCATCTGCTTGGTTAGAGCTGCTAGTTAAGTTGTGATCACCTTGTTTTGAGCCAGTAGAGCATCCATAGGGTCGAGCTCCATTAAACCCCTTCTTGGGTTTCTATCGGAGGCATAGAAGTATTCATTATTGGCCACAGTTTCTATGATGTCTTTGGCCTCTTCAATTGTCTTCTTCTTGTTGAGAGATCCTCCTGAAGAGTGATCTAAAGCCTTATTTGATTCTTGTGACAAACCTTCGTAGAAAATGTGCAGCTGTACCCATTCGTTGAACATGTCCGGAGGGCATTTTCTTGTCAACTCCTTGTATCTCTCCCATGCCTCATAGAGAGTTTCCCCATTTTATTGTCTAAAGGTTTGCACCTCAGCTCTCAATCTGTTAACTCTTTGGAGAGGGTAGAATCTTGCCAAGAACTTGTTCACTACTTCTTCCCAAGTTGTCAAACTTTCCTTAGGAAATCATTCCAACCACTTTGATGCCTTATCCCTGAGAGAGAAGGGAAACAACAATAGCTTATAGGTATCCGGGTGGACACCATTAGCCTTCACTGTATCACAGATCCTCAAGAATGTGGTTAAATGTTGGTTGGGATCTTCTTGTACACTTCCTCCAAATGAGCAGTTGTTTTAAACAAGGGTGATGAGTTGAGGCTTTAACTCGAAATTATTAGCATGAATGGTTGGTTTTAGAATGCTTCTTCCGTAATTTTCTGGGTTTGGATTGATGTAAGAGCCTAGAACTCTTCTCTCCTGCTCAACATAGTTACCAGCATCTTCCCCAACATGATTATGTATTTTCTCCTCCATAGTAACGTCTATATCTTCCTCCACTGCTTCCTCTCCAACTATTCCTTTACCTCTTGCTTCTCTCCTTAGTCTAAGGAAGGTCCTCTCAGGTTCACTATCAAAAGAGGATGAAGTTTCTCCTCTTCTACCTGTCATACATTCAGCAACAAACAGCCAAAAGACAAGTGAAGGAATCACTCTTCTTGAGACTTATGGTTGATTGATTAGTGCAATTGATTAAACAATTAGTGGATTAGTATGCTAAAATGGAAATATATATAATGAACAATGAAAATTCAAATGCTAAAGGAAAAGAAGAAAATAAGAAACTGAAATTAAAGGAATTAGCAAGGTAAATAAAATTGCTTAATCTAACTACCCCTCAATTTAGTCATTGTCAAATTCAAACCAATCCCCGGCAACGACGCCATAAAACTTGATGACCAGATTTCACTCACTATATAATGAATCCGTTCTTTGGCAAGCGCATAAAAGTATCGTCAAGTAATTACCCACTAGGAGTGGGGTCAAATCCCACAGAGATTGGTAGATTGAGCAACTTTAATTAATGGGTGAATTAGTCAAGCTAAGCAATAGATATTGTTGAGTGCAGAATTCTAAATTAGCAAAAATGTAAATGACTTAAAAATAAAAGAAAGCAATAAAGTGCAGAAACGTAAAGAGCAAGAAAATAAATGGCAGAAACATAGACTGAATTGTAAATGGGGAATGGGTTGATAACAGAAATTAAAGAAAGATATAAAGAATGGGGAAGATAAGAATAGGAAAGATTCATTGGAGTTGGGAGATATTGCTCTCTTTGGATTAAACTCAGATCATCTCATCTTCAATCATGCAACTCATTGACCTCTTGGCAATCATGATTAATTGAACCCCAATTCTTTGGTGATTCAATCTCTTAAATCTTGATAATCATCCAATTCCTTGGTCTAATTGCTCATGAAGAGAGATAAGCTTGGTCCCTGATTTTACCACACATCCTCACAGATCCAAATATTTGGGTAGATTTCATGTCACCGTATCCACTCTCAAAACCCAGATCTACTCAATGTGAGAAGGGATTTCAAGCATGATTTCATGTTTCCTTTTCCAAGGCTCCCATGAAACCCAATTTGCATTCAACCTCTTTTCCAAGATGATTAAACACTAAGCATGAAGACCCTACAACAAATATGGGCTTTAGCAACGCTAAATTTTGCAACGCCATAAAACCGTTCTCTAAGATAGTTTTAGACAATGGTTTTTTGCAGTGTTACTGTTGAATTCAATTTTTTATTATTTTATAACAACAAATTAAAACTGTTCTCTTTGACTATTTTAAAGAACGATTTTATAACCGTTACTATGATTTATTTTTAAGCAACGGTTTTTTATTGTTGTTTAAATAATTTTACAAAAGAAACGCATAAAAACCGTTGTCAAAATGCTACACTTTAAAACCGTTCTATTTGATGCTTTTAGACAACGGTTTTTACAATGTTGCTGATGAAGTTCAATTTTTTATTACATTATAGCAACAAAATAAAACCGTTCTCTTTGACTATTTTAAAGAACGGTTTTATAACCATTACAATAGTTGTTTATCAAACAATAATTTTCTAATATTATTTAAATAATTATACAAATTAAAAGATACATATAAAAATAATTATAAATAATCATACAAATTTAAACAATTTATTCTATATATATTAAATTTATAAAATACTCA